>NW_026590061.1:6184827-6270777 GCF_907164565.1 Psammomys obesus
CTTCTTCTTCTTCTTCTTCTTCTTCTTCTTCTTCTTCTTCTTCTTCTCCTTCTCCTCCTCCTCCTCCTCCTCCTCCTCCTCCTCCTCCTCCTCCTCCTCCTCCTCATTATTATTATTATTCTGATTTTTCTAAACAGGGTTTCTCTGTAAATCCTTGGCTGTCCTGCACTCTTTGTAGTAGACCAGGCTGGCTTTGAACTCACAGAGCTCTGCCTGCCACTACCTCCCTGAGTGTAGAATTAAAGGTGTGTGCCACTCTAACCTGCTGACTCTCAGTTTCTTAAACATGGAAACATTTTTGTTAAGTCAGTTGGAAGGTGCTTGGTATACACCCAGTCAGCATTCCTTACAGTGAGACTTTCATGTAGAGATGTTTAAACATATCAGTGGGTGCTTCTAAGGCATGTCCTGCTGTGAAGTGCTGGTAAGATGCTGAGGTCTGGGCTGTAGCAGAATTTCTGGAACCTTCCTAAGCTTTTAGCTTATCCATTCTTCTATAAAGGGGAGATAGTATCAGTGTCTGAACTCAAAGGTCATCTAAGCATATCCTTTGCAGATTCCAGAGAACAGAATTGTCACTCTCTAGTGAATACAGAATACCAATAAAAAGAAAGGAGAGAAAAAGAAATGCAACTGTATGGCCAAAGACACAATTCCATCTCCTTATACTTTTGTTTGAGAGCATAATAGGGTTATGGCTCCTATGTAGCCAGTTGTGCCACCAACTTCTTGAAGGGACTTTATGACACAGACCTTTAGCCTCCAAGGGCTAAAGATTTATCAAATGCATTTGAGTCACTGCACTGCCTCTCTAAGAAGCTTTCAGGAGAAAACTGGACACAAAATGCAAGTCCAAGTTATCCTGGTGCTATTTACACTCTCTTCTTTCAGATTTCTTGCCGTTCCTGAAGATCTTGCTGTGCAATCCAGTTTACATGCTTTTCATCTTATTAAGTGTCATTCAGATTAATGAATTTGTCATTTCATTTACATTCTTGCCTAAATACATGGAACAGCAGTTTGGAAAATCAACTGCAGAGGTAGTCTTTCTCATAGGTATGTACTTTCATTATTTCTTTCATAACACTTCACTGTAGCACAAGGGCATGATAAACCGTAAGATAATACAACTAGGAGATTTCAATGAATTGAAATCTTTCTGGATAGTCTTGAAAATTTTCTTCTTTCCAGGCTCCAGAGAAATCAAGAAAATGTATGGAAAGGATGAAGCCAGAAATAACCTCTAGATGTCTCTTCAATCAGAATAGAAATAATTGTAGTTATGAAAGTCTTGAGGGAACCTCCTATCAGTCTCAGTTTTCAGACTGGGAATATGTTAATTCAGAGAGGTATACAAAGTTATTCACTGAGATTCTGTATGTTACTCGGAGATTTTTCTTCTGGGCTTCAATTCTTGCTCTCCTAATTATTCTTTATTTGGTTGTTTGGTCTCCTGGTCTGAGGAGTCTGTGCAGCCATACTCTGCTTTACTTGTCAGTACACTAAAGCGAAGGGTCATAACCAACTTTGGATTTTCCTGGTTTCATTTTAATCTTGAAAAGTGAGGACTATAGACTGCATCCACTTATCCATGGTTCTCTGAAATCCAAATCACAATCCTTACTGTTAGATGGATAATGTTAAATGATCAAGTGCAGAGTCCTGAAGGATGGTTAAATCCTTCTAAGCTTGTTGCTGGCATTGTATGGATGCAACCTAGCCAGATTTTTTTCTTCCCCCTTTTCCCTCTTTATTGATTTATTATTTATTACAATTTATGCAATTTGTATCCTGGCTGTTACCCCCTCTCTCATTTCCTCCCAGTTTCACCCTCCCTCACTCTTGTTCCCCTATGTCTCTCCCCTAGTCTACTGATAGGGGAGGTCCTCCTTCCCTACTGTCTGACCCTAGCCTATCAGGTCCCATCAGGAATGGCTTCCTCCTCTTCCTCTGTAGCCTAGCAAGGCTGCTACCCACCAGGGGGAGGTGATCAAAAAGTCAGCTACTGAGTCTATGTCAGACACAGCTCCTGCTTCCCCAACTAGGGAACCCACATGGAGACCGATCTGCCTATGGTCTCCATCTGAGCAGGGAATCTAGATCCTCTAGGTCCTTGGTTGGCACATCTGTCCCTGCAGGAACAGCTTGGGTCCAAATTTTTCGGCTTTGTTGTTCTCTTTGTGGAGCTCCTGCTCCCTCCACATCTTTTTATCTCCCCCTTCTTCCATAAGATACCCTGCACTCTACCGAAAGTTTAGCTCTGAGTGTCAGCATTGGCTTTGATACTTTGCTGGATAGATCCATTCAGAGGCCCTCTGTGGTAGCTCCTATCCTGTGTCCTGCCTTTTTCTACCTACAGATTGGGAAAGGATCCTCACCAACCTTATATATGACAGGGGGCTTACATCCAAAATACATAAAAACTCAAGAAGTTTAACACCAACAGACCAAGTAATGCAATGTAAAAATTGGGTACAGAGCTAAACAGACAATTCTCAAAAAAGGAATATTGAATGGCACACAAACACGTAAAAGAAATTATCAGTGTCCTTAGTCATCAGGGAAATGCAAACCAAAATGATCCTGAGAGTTCACCTTATACCCACCAGAATAGCTAAGATCAAAAACTCAAGTGACAACACATGGTGGAGAGTTTGTGGAGAAAAGGGGATCTTCCTCCATTGCTAATGTGAGTGGAAATTTGTACATCCACTTTGGAAATCAATCTTGTGCTTTCTCAGAAAATTGGAAATAGTGCTACCTCAAGATCTAGCTATTGCACTACTAGGCATATATCCAAAATATGCTCAAGTAGACAACAAAGACATTTGCTCAACCACTTTTGTAGCAGCTTTATTTGTAATAGCCAGAATCTACAAACCACCTAGATGTCCCTCAACTGAGGAATGGATACAAAAATTGTGGTACACTTACACAGTGGAATACTACTCAGCAATTAAAAAAAAAAAAAGGAAATCATGTAATTTGCAGGCAAATGGATGGAACTAGAAAAGATCATCCTGAGTGTGGTATCCCAGAAGCAGAAAGACACACATGATATATACTCACTTATAAGTGGATATTTGCTGTATAATATAGGATAAACATGCTAAAATCTATAGTCCTAAAGAAGCTAAACAACAAGGAGTATCCTAGGGAGGATGCTCCATCCTTTTTTTTTTTCCTTTGAGTTTTGACTGGAGAAAGAGAGTAAATGAAGAAGAATGTTGGGCAAAAGACAATGCAAAATATGTTCTATGCTTGATATGCAAAGACTCAGCAGTGACCTTTGAAGTCACCTGGACCTGTGTCAAATTTCCAGTACACAGAAGGGAAAATACATAAAGTACTTCATATCTTATGTGTGTTGCTTAAAAGTCTTTATTACCTGCTGCAAATGATTAAATAAATGCTACCTATTGTTTTAAGCTTACTTTTTGGTGCTTTTGTAAGCTTTTTTTCCTATGTAATGTGTGAACAAGTAGGGGTCGGATCAGTGTATATTAGCATTAAATAGTTTCTTATATAAGATATATTAAACAAATGTATAATATCAATTTTCTTCTCTCTTTTATAAATATTATTCTACTTGCTTTTTTAGGTCTTCATAACTTAACTCCAGTATGCATTGGATACTTAGTTGGTGGCTTTATTATGAAGAAATTCAAGATTACTGTCAAGAAAGCTGCATACTTAGCTTTCTGCTTATGGTTGTTTCAGTACTTTCTATTTTTCTGTAACTTTGTGATGACCTGTGATAATTTCGCAGTTGCTGGCATATCTACATCTTATGAGGGGTATGTTGTTTCCTAATGAAGATCATTTTCACAACTGCCAGTCCATTTCTTCCAAGAGTGATACATGCCCAGATAATTTTTTTACAATGTAATGGCAGCGATCCATGGTTATCCTGTAGCTTCCTTTCACCCATTAATCCAATACAAGCCCATACAAGTTATATGCTTATTAAAGAAGTATGTGGACTACCGTAAGCTTATGATTCCACATGCATGTGGGTAGTTGTCATGGTGATATTGTAGTCTGCTTTAAGGTGTAATAAAGGAAAATACCCTAGAGGCTTTAGCTGAAATTATCCATCGATTTTATACTTCCATCAAAAGATAGCTTAAGAGTTGACTATACAGTTCAGCAAGCTTTCATCGATTTATACAGTGGGCTGAAATTTAGCATAATTGAATCTAATACATGGTAAGTCAATTTCTCTCTCTCTCTCTCTCTCTCTCTCTCTATATATATATATATATATATATATATACAGGTCACTTGTATAGTTATATACAAGTCACTTGTATAGTTATATCTCATATACTCTGTGGTTTTTAGAATTTGTATTTTAAGGGTTTCTTGGTTATATTCTGTACTAGCACGGGAAATTTAGAAGTTAATTTAAGGTGCAGTTCCATAATCAACCAAGAAGTTAAAATGAAATAAAGTATACACTTGGAGGTTCTTTTCAAAGGTCTGAGGAGAGGACTCAATGGTATAGAACTTGCTAAGCAGGCAGGATGTCCCGAGTTCAGATCCTAGAACCTGCATAAAGCTCGACATTGTATGGTAACTGTCATCCCAGTGCTCCTACTGTGAGCTGAGCAGCACAGCTAGGAAACCCCAAAAGTTCAGAACCTGCTAGCCTGGCATTTGCAGTAGTGAACAACAGTGGACTCTGTCTCCAACAAGGTTGGAGATTACTTTCCGATCTCCACATACCCACATGCATGCTGTTATAATATGAGCCTGCATGCTCATGAGTGACACACACACACACACACACACACACACACACACACACAGTGAGAGAGAGAGTTAGATGTTAAAACAAAATTTCTTTCAAAATCCTTAAAAAAAAGAATTCTAAGATTTGGAATATATATGTTTGTGTGTCACCAGATTTAAATCTCTTTTTAAGGCAGATTTTTTTCCCATTCTCTTTGCAGATATAGAAATTGTAATTCAGGGGAAATTACTGGGTTTGCTGTAAATGGCTTCTACAATACCAAGGTAGAATTGTACACACTGAGTCCATCTCCCATCATGCTGACTGCACACTGTGTTTGAGGGACAGGATTTGAATTCAGCCTTTAGACTCAACATTTTCCTCTTTGAATCCCATTATAAGCACCGGGCACTGTTCATATCTCAGAAGAGTATGGGTGCATGACGGTGTCTGGGGAAGGCAGAGGAGAGTGTCAGGTGTCCTGCAGCTGGAGCTGTGAGTGTCCCCATGTGGGTGCAGCAGTGGCTGTTTACAGCTGTGCTATCTCTCCATCCTGTCCAGATATATAGCACTCGGATCACTTGAATGATGACCTCAGACTCTGTCAAGGCTTTAAATAACACATGCGGGGATGAAGAGAAGAAAATAAGTTGCTCGAGTGAGTTTAATATCTGTACCATTATTTTTAAATCATTTCAGAGTTCAGCAGCCTCTTGATGTGGAGAATATGGTCCTCGCTGACTGTAACACAAGGTGTAGCTGCTTAACAAAAACATGGGATCCAGTGTGTGGAGACAATGGCCTAGCATACATGTCTGCCTGTCTTGCAGGCTGTGAGAAGTCTGTTGGAACGGGAATCAACATGGTAAACATCCTTCAGTGTCTGGGCTGATGTGTGTGTACTGTGTTAACATGTGCCATGGCCTAAGCCTACAGCTGCTGAAAAGCAAAATTAGTCATGCTTTAAAATAGGTTAATATTCCTGTGAACAACTCAGTTTAGTCTGTATACGCATCCTTGACGTTACCATCCCTACAGATTATTTAAAGCCTTGACAGAGTCTGAGGTCATCATTCAAGTGATGTGAGGACTATATATCTGGACAGGATGGAGAGAGAGCTCAGCTGTGAAGAGCACCTGCTGCACCCACATGGGGACGCTCACAGCTCCAGCTGCAGGACACCTGACACTCTCCTCTGCCTTCCCCAGACACCCACGTACACATACAACAGCATTAAAGTTAAAACAGTAAATTACTCAGGAGGGATCTGCTCTTTATTGTGATAGGGTCTCATGACGCCCTGGATCATCTCAATCTAGCTATAGTTGAGGTGGAGAAAAAATTATCTTTTCATATAACAAGCTTTAACTAATTAATTAATTAGTTAAATTAGCTAATTAATTAATTAGACTTATTATGTATGTATGTGTGTGTGCATATGCAGGCCAAAAGACAACCTCACCTCTCAGGTGCCATGTACTTGGTGCTTCTGAGACAGGATCCTACTGGCCTGGAATTTTTTTTTCTCCAAGAACTTTTTTTTTTAATATAAAAGTAGGTAAGAACTGAAATTGTGTAAATTACAAATTAAACAATAATATTAACATCTAAAATTATTTACCAAATGCTGTTGTTTTAACTTGCAGAGTACAAAATGAAAGAGGTCCAAAAGGAAGGAAGAAAGGAATTTTCCTTTGGCATTACAAATATTATAGTATTATGTATAAAATTTGATAAAATAGTGGTCTCTAAAACATGGAACTAGATAAGTGATTTCTTTTTTTTTTAATAAAAAGAGAAATTTATTTTGGCTCACAGTTTTGGCCTAAGAACAAAAGGCCCCTTGAGGTAACATGCTTCTGCTGTACAGAATCTTGAAGGGGTCATAAAACATTCCAAGAAAAGAGGCAAAAGGCCTGAAAGTATGTGTGTTTTATGGGCTCTTTTCACCTCTAAAGCTATCAACATTCTAACATGGTTATGCCTTTTCAACAGCTTTACCTAATCCTAATTATCTGCAAAGGCCCAGATCCAAACATTCTAGTCATATTAAGTTTCTACTCTTTTTTTTAACTTTTATTAATTACACTTTATTCACTTTGTATCCCCCCATAAACCCCTTCTGCCTCCCCTCCTAATCCCACCCTCCCTCCCCTTTCTTCACACATGCCCCTCACCAAGTCCACAGATAGGGGAGGTCCCCCTCTCCTTCCTTCTGATCCTAGTCTATCAGGTCTCATCAGGAATGGCTGCATTGTCTTCTGTGGCTTGGTAAGGCTGTTTCTCCCTCAGTGGTGGCCTGGAATTTGCTGGTCCTCTTAGGCTTCCTGGCAAGTGGGCCCCAGGGAGTCACCCATATCCACCACACAGCAACAGTGTGGCAAGCACATGTTCTATGCATGCACTGTTCATGTGTCTGCTGGGGATGAGAACTCAGGTCCTCATGCTTGTGCAGAACTTACTGACTATTCCATCTCCCCAGCCCTCATCATGATAGTTTAGCAAGATGTCAAGAGTCAAGCACTTTCCCTTCCCTTAAACATGTCATAATACATACAGTTGGTTGACAATCAAAATGAAATATGAATTTTAATTATTTGTTAAAATTTATTTATCTCCCTCATTTCCTCCCATGCCCCTCCCCAAGTCCACTAATAGGGGAGGTCCTCCTCCCCTTCCCTCTGATCCTAACTTATCAGGTCTCATCAGGACTAGCTGCATTGTCTTCTTCTGTGGCCTGGTAAGGCTGCTCCTTGCTCAGGGGGAGGTGATGAAAGAGCCAGCCACTGAGTTCATGTCAGAGATAGTTCCTGTTTGCATTACTAGGAAACCCAGTTGGAGACTGAGATGCCATGGGCTACATCTAAGCAGGGGTTCTATGCTATCTCCATGCATCGTCCTTGGTTGGAGTATCAGTCTCAGAAAGACCCCTGTGCCCAGATTTTTTTGGTTCTGTTGTTCTCCTTGTAGGAGGATCTTTTATTTGAAGCCAGCTTGGTCTGCAGAGTGTGTTGAGGACATCTGAGGCTACTTAAAGAAACCCTATCACATAATAATAAAATAAAACAAATAATGCCATTAAAAAACCTACTGTTTGGGTCTGCAGAGATTAATGCACCAGCCAAGGACCAGGCATCAAGAGGACCCAGATCCCCTGCTCAGATGACAGGGCAGGAGGATTCTCCCATTAAGTATACTAGGAGAAGGGGATGGAAGGAAAGGGAAGGAGAGTGGGACTGGGAGGAGATGAGGGAAGGAGCTACAATCAGGATATAAAATGAATAAATTGTAGCAAATAAAAAATTATAAAGTCTACATGTCTATTTTTATGAGAGATTTGTGAAATTAAAAAAGAAGACAGAAATAAAGAGAAAAATCCCCTCATTTTATTGATTTAGTATTTTTTATTTAACGTTGTATATGCTCAAACTCAGGTCTTCATTCAAACTAGATGAGTGCTTTTCCTCTGAGTTATAGCATTGGCCCCAACACTCTCCATTTTCTTTCAACTGTCTTTGTTGAAAGTACTGAAGGTTTAAAAACAATATTTTTTTTTCCCTCCTGGTCTTTCTATCTCCCCCCTCTTAAATCTGGAAGGAACAGGAATTCCACAAGGACAGCAACAGAACCAAAAAACCTGGGCACAGGGGACTTTTCTGAGATAAAATAAAGATAACCTAGAACCCCTGCACAGAAGTAGCCCATGTCAGCTCAGCATCCAAGAGGGTTCCCTAATAATAGGAACAGGGACTTTCTCTGACATGAACTCGTGGGCTGGCTCTTGGATCACCTCCACCTGAGGAGGGTACAGCCTTTCCAGTCCACAGAGGAAGACAAGTCCTGATGAGACCTGATAGACTAGGGTCAGATGGAAGGGGAGGAGGACCTACCCTATCATTAGGCTGTGGAGGAGCATAGGAGAAGAAGGAGGGAGGGTGGGATTGGGAGGGGATGGATAGGGGGCTCCAGCTGGAATACAAAGTGAATAAACTGTAATTAATTAAAAAAGAACAATATTTTTTTCTTAAACTGGACATCATTTTTTGACAGGTGTTTCACAATTGCAGCTGCATTCGCTCATCTGGAAACTCATCTGCAGTCCTTGGGCTGTGTGACAAGGGCCGTGAGTGTGATAGCATGCTGCAGTACTTTTTAATCATGTCAGTAATTGAAAGTTTCATCTTCTCACTTTCAGCTATACCTGGGTACATGGTTCTTCTGAGGTAATAAGTAGTTCCTTTATTTAGCTTTCTCTTGTTCTTCATACTGTATTCATAAGTGAATCTGTGTGTGTGTGCTGTGAGTTCCTGTGTGCCACTAAGAACATAATGAAGTCAGAAAACAATTTTGGAGAATCATCTCTCATTTCATCTATTTGAGGCAGGGTCTCTCTTGTTATTCCTGCTGCTGTTCTGCCTGTGTACTCCAACCTACTTGGCCCTCAACATCCCAGTCAATGCTGTTTGCTACTCCAATCTCACTGTGGGAATTCTGGGATTACAAATGCATGCCACTCGATTGGACTTCTTTATTTTAATATTTTACATTTGTTCTCAGGTTCTAGGTCATCAAAGTCATCAAGTATTTTTGGCTTTTTACCCATGGATCCACTCCAGTGTTGTTATTTAGATGTTCGGTCATTTGTTAAAGTTTCTTTTTCCAAGAAAGGTCCTTGTTATTGTTTCTTAGAACCTCAGTGCTCTAAGTTACCTTTATCAAGACTCCAATACTAAGCACTGCTAAACTCAACAATAATTAAAAATTTTCTTTCCTGACCTTTCCTA
Source organism: Psammomys obesus (assembly GCF_907164565.1). Classification (NCBI taxonomy): domain Eukaryota; kingdom Metazoa; phylum Chordata; class Mammalia; order Rodentia; family Muridae; genus Psammomys; species Psammomys obesus. The sequence goes on from NW_026590061.1 coordinate 6,194,348, forward strand.
CTTCTACCTCTTATATCTTAAACCAAAATGAATGGACATCATGTTATGACAGGTGGAGAGTAGTTGTGTAGCACTCATTGCCTATGACTCAGCCAACTGACTGGCAGAGTGGGAAACCCTGTGTAAAAGTGGCCAGGATCCCTTGACACCCTGAGCTCAAACTGTCTTAAACCAAAGCCATGAATGCAGTGACAGAAACTCTCTAATTGGGAAGTACATTAATGCACTAATATTTACTCTGGAGCAAGATGGGTTATGAATGCAATGATAGACGCATGGCTTTTTAAGATAAAATGAGGATGTGGCAGAGCCAAGTTTTGAAGTTTATTTTCTTAGCAAATGTTCTTTCCAGCCTACGAATTTCACACCTGCTAAAATGGGTGGGAAAAGAGTGTTACCTGTCTTTGATTGTCTCATTGTAAAGTTGAGTTAACCATGATTTGTGATTCAATTATACATAAAACAGACTGGAGCATGTTTCTCACTTCTCTCTTTCCCTGTGCTTTTCCAACCCCCCCCTTGCCCACATTCCCTTTGCATCCCCTTCTCCTCCTTTTTCAAATACCTTTCTCCTTTCCTTCTCTTTTGCTTTTCTCCTCTTCTCCCAACACACCTTTCTCTCCTCTCCTCCTCTCCTTCCCTCTCCTCCCCTCTCCCCCTCTCCTTTCCTCTCCCCTCCCCTCCCCTCCTCTCTCTCTTCCACTCTCTCTCTCTCCTTTCCTCTCCTCCCCTTCCCTGCTCTCCCCTCTTGTCTGCTAACCCTTCCCTTTCCTCCCCTTTGTTCTTTTCCACCCTGCTTCTACCCCTCATACAAACTCACTGGAATAGTCTGGATATATGTCCCCATTTATTCATCTTCTATTGAAATTATATTTTTCTATTCAGCAAATAGAGATGTGGTTTATTCCCTTCTTCAGTTCATAGATTCATGGACAACAAAAGGACAACATCAAGTATTGCTAGTTCTTAATCCCTTTTCTTGCAAATGAGGAACATTTGGCTGTGGCATCTGTCACCCTTCATGTTCTAGGCAGATTCAGCTGATGTGGCTAAGTGGTGTCTTTCTTGCTCACTACTCCAGATGCCTCAGTTCCAAAGCTGCAGGCTCAGTTGACAAGGATGACTTTTCCTCATAGAGAAGGATGGTCATAGCTGAAGGGCATATGAGCAGCTGAATGCTCCTGTTAGAACCTCGAAACATGCTCTGTAGAGATGTTCTCACATTTACTGCATACCTATTCTAACTCCCATCCCCCACTCACTTTCTCAGTTACCTTACTTTCTGAAGTTGACTCTTCAACTGGGTGTAAAAAATGTGTCTGGTTGATGTTTTAATGCATGATTACTTAAAATATTGTGTGTTTCTGTGAATGTGTTTGTGTGTGCGTATGTGTATGTGTGTGAATGCTGGCATGCCAGGGCATGAATATTGAAGTCACAAGACATCTCACAGGATTTGGTTCATTTTGTACCATGTGGGTTCCAGGTATTGAACTCAACTTTTCAAGCATGGTTGCAAGCAACTTTACCTACAGGGGTGTCTTATAATAGGCCCTAATTTGTGATTTATTGGTGTAATGATGATAAGGTATAATTAAATTATTTTTCTTGTATTTTTTTCTCTTTCTTACAGAAGTTGATGATTGCAATGTAAATGATAGAAAATACATTATTACTGTTTGCATGCTAGCATTATTCTTCTAGTCTGTTGTGTTTTTTTTTAAGTCTTTCATGGAATCACTTCCAAAATGAAATTCAAAAAGTTACACCTATTTTGATTTTATTTTTCCCCAGGGATGTATTTGGTGGGAAAAGACCACATTTTAAGCTTCAATATTTTAATAAATATGGAATTTCTATACGAATAAATATATAAATATGGAATATGTATAAGAATACTTTTCAGTTTTTCTCCTTATGGCTTTTATTGGCCTCCCCTTTGAACATAATTTTCAAAACCATCTCAAATTTACTTTTGTAGGCAGTATTGGGGAGATAAATATCTAAAGTTGTTAAATCCACATAACAAAGTCATTTTCTCATTGTTATAGAGTGCAAAATGGGCTCTTTCTCTGTTCATCTCTGGGACTACATTTACCATTTTTGAATTTTTACATAGCATGTATTAGTTTTTTTTTAATCAACATGAGAAGTTTCTTGGCAAACAACTAAAGATAAATATTTATTTGTTTTGGGTTTCAAAGGTTTGGGTCCATTATGGTGAGTATGGCATGATTGTCACCATGGTCATCAGGAATCTATTCATCTAGGTTAATGGAAAATATCAAAGTGTTAATGGGCTCAGCCCTACTTTAGATGCATAGAGATCCGAAGTCAGGTTTCAGAAGTCCTTACTCTCCTGCCTCTGTGAGGGCTTAAGAGGTAGATCTATCCCATTCTCACTTCAGGATGAAAAGCTTAAGCATTAGAATCATCAACTACCACTGTCTTTGTGGGAATGATAGGGCAGACATGGATTTGCACGATTAACTTTTCTGTATGTATGTATGTATGTATGTATGTATGTATGTATGTGTATGTGTATGTGTATATGTGCGTAAGTATAAATATATGCATGTATTTTTCAGATGTATCAAGTCTGAAGAGAAGTCACTTGGTGTTGGATTACATATATTTTGCACAAGATTATTTGGTATGAGAGATATCCCTAACAGATCTGACAAATATTTCATGCTTAGTAAACCAATTAATTTTCCCTGACTAAGAAGATAGCAACTATCTTCTCAAACCAAAACACAACTCTCAACCTTTAAAGAAAATAAAGGTTTATTCTGGAATCAACTATGAGTAACCATAAACATGGGTACACAGATTCAGGTCATCCAGAGAGTATGTTCCAACAGAAGGACTGTTTCGTGATATTTATAGTTAGAGAACAAAGGATTCTGGGAAAAAGGACTTATCAAATATACTCTTGGAAAGGTCAGTAGGATAGTTACAGAAAAGCAGGGCATTCTCTCCTGTAGACTCAGATGCTAGCTGATTACATTCTTAGTGTTTGGGTAGGTAGAGGGTGAGGGCCTCCTCAGTCAATACATCACCAAAGCTTCATGTGATAGTTACACAGGTATATGGTCAGAGACAGGGGAAGGGCAAGAAGTGATCAGTAAGACAGGTAAAGATAATTTGTCTCTGGATCTGCAATTTCCCAACTGTCCAACACCAGGAAGTTCGAATGACCTTGTAGCATCATTCACATAGGTGTGTTCTGCTTACTTTACCCTGAACCTCAGTTCACCAACCTTGTGTTTGGAAATGGCTATTTGTGTTAGTCTGAGAATGAATTAACTGTAGAGAAATGTTTGCCCTTACCTTTAAAGATCTTACTTGAACTTAGTTACTTCTTTTATCTTTTAATATATTCAATAATAAAATGAGAAGGAAATAGTTTTCTTAGTTAGATGTACAGAAAACCAATCAAAAGCATTTCAGAAAATACTTGAGGTTCATGATCATGAACTCAATGAATGTTTTCTTTGCATCTTATATATAGCTTTCATTTGTTGTGATCTAGGAACTTTACATTAACTTACAATCCCGAAAAGTTTAGAGCATTTGAATCACTTGTTATATACGTTTTTTCAAAATTTAGGAAATTCAAGTAATTATAAACAAAAAAGTATATCTTCCTTTCTTTTTTTCCCACTCAATGAGCTGGGTTTTTTGATGTTGTTGCTATTGATTTGTTTGTTTGTTTGTTTGTTTGTTTTTTCTCTCTTCATTGCAGCTGGGATTCTGGCCCCTATTTACTTTGGCCCTTTGATAGACAGAACATGTGTACATTGGGGAACTCTGAAATGTGGTGAGCCAGGGGCATGCAGGATGTATGATATAAATAGCTTCAGGTAAATATAACTTTTGAGACTGACTTTTGTAACATAAAATGTCTCCATTCATATGTCACATTTTCTTGAGTGATAAGATTGCATATGACATCATTATCAGAATACACATGGATGGTATCTCTTGTTTATATATTTTAATATTTCCCCATTATCTCTAAAGTCCTTGATGCATGTAAGGCTGAGTGGGTTTCCTAAATACTCTTCAAAATACTTTAGAAAAGGAGTAGATGTCTGCATCGAGGCTTTGGAGTGACAGGTGAAGAGCATCTTGAGTTGAGCAAGTATGGCAGAACACAAGAGATAAACAGGACAGCAAGATTCAGAGACATGGAACAATTGTGCTCTAGTTGAGAACACAATCTCTCAGTACATACCACCCTATACCTATGGACAGAGAGGAGGAACACCACCCTTCCACAGGGATAGGGATGACAGAGTCCCAGTACTTTCAGGCAGTGTGGATTCTGGCATTCTATCTCCTTGAAATTTCACAGCCCTCTCTTGTTTGCAGCCTGAGTAGATGAGAACCCCAATCTGTGTGGTACTACACAGTTTCACAAAACGGGTCAGGTACTATAGCAAGGGGCAATCTTGAGACATTGTTATCTAGATTTGACTGACAGTCTTGCCTCCTGAACTCCACTGCACTTAGTGGTGAGCAGCCTTATAAATACACCTTGACACAGTAGAGTGATAGTGGTACAAACGCACTAAGTGTCCCAAGGGAGAGGAGGATGCCACACACAGAAATAATTTAAGCCATCACTCTCAAGAACCAGAAGATCAAGGAGATCCAGGTGCACCCAGTTTGGGTGGTTTCACATAGCTGCTTGGTCTGAAAGCTGTTACTCACATGGTTCCCGTCACTCTCAATGGTATGTAGGCACCTGCCACTAACAGCACAGTGAAAGAATTGTGGGTTCACTGCTACCACATCCTCAAGGTCATTCCATGCTGACCTTGAAGCAGACTCTGGCTGTTACCCTGCTTGTGCTGTAGGGCAGCAGACCCAAGGAATCTCACAGGGAATCTTTCTTTGCTACAGAATGCATTGTAGCAAAAGCTCCTCCTTGCTGCTAAACCATCTTCAGGCTAAAGAAAGTTTTCCCATCTCTGAGTATGACTTAATCCTGGTCTCTTTCTGGGTAAGCATTATAATGAAAAAAAAATACTGAAGGGAAAAGAGGTGGCCATTTTTCTGTCCCAAGGATTTATGACTAGGGCTGGCGGAGATCCCATTCCCATCTGGCAAACCCGTAGTAACAGAGTGAAAGTACTCAACTACTGTGAGCACATCTTGGTGTGGTAAAGTTTCAGTTGTCTTTGCCATCCCAAGAATGGTATTTCAGAATTGTGAGCAAACTAAACCTTCTTTCATAAATTGATTTTGCCAACATTTTTTATAACACTGTCAGGAAAGTAAACTAAGATATTAGTTTCCTATTTATTTAGGAAAAAATGATTATATTTCTGAAGTTTTAAGCATCTATACTGTCTACCATATTTATACTTTCCCTCTGCAGAAGGAGCCATGATAATTTCTTCTACTCTTCATTGTTTTTTTTTTTTTTAAGATTTTATTTATTATATATACAGTGTTCTGCCTGCATGTGCACCTGCATGCCAGAAGAGGGCACAAGATCTCATTACAGATGGTTGTGAGCCACCATGTGGTTGCTGGGAATTGAACTCAAGACCTCTGGAAGAACAGGCATTGTTCCTAACCTCTGAACTATCTCTCCAGCCCCTGTTTTTGTTTTTTAATACTGGGTTTCTCTGTGTACAGTCCTGACTGTCCTGGCACCCATTTTGTAGACCAGGTTGGCCTTGAACTCACTGAGGTATGTCTACCTCTGGGTTCTGAGGTTTGGGGTTAAAGACATACACCACCAAGCCCTAGCTCCATTTCCTCTGTTCTTATGTATACCAGGATTTCTTGCCTAAGAAATGGTAACACCAACTGTGGACCGGTTCTTCTCACGTCAATAAATGTAATCAAAATAGTGGCCCACCGACATGTTCACAGGCCAACATAACCCACACAGGCCTTCATTGAAACTTCCTTCCCAGGAGATGCTAGATTGTATGGAGTTGACAACACTATCCATTGTTATATCCAGTTCGCAAGCCCCCAAAAGATCTACAGGAATCGACTCCGTTGCAAAACACATGAGGGTCTTTTTATTGTAAATTACAAGCTGCAGCTTGGGCCGACACAGCCCCACCGCCGAAGCGGTGGGAGCTGAGCGCCATCCCCAGGTTAGTTGGGTGATTTATAGATTCTGGTCCCTCCCAGCATACCCAAGGCAGGGGCAATTCCTGCCTGGCAAGCATCTATTGGTCAAGATGCTATATTTTGAATCGATTGGCTATAAGAAGGTTCCCAGACCATTGACCATGACCAGGTGTCCATCCCTAGGGGGAGGGTCCAGTTTCCTAGCAACCGTATCTCTAGTGGGTGGGGAAAGAATGCAGTGAGGTAGCTCTCCCCTCAGGGCATTACTAACTTTTTACTGCACCTACTCTAGGTTTTAATGATAGCTGCTACTTTATCTTTTGGTCTCTCACCATCACATCATATTTTACTGTAAATATGTTGAGCATAGGAAGGAATATTTTCATAGTTATTTAGAAATGTATATATATCAAAAATGTACATTTTCCAAATCCATTAAATCCAGACACCTTAAGGCATATTTTATTAAGTTTACAAAGAACAGATGCTTATAACAGTATATAAGTTCTTCAAATAAATGGTGAAAGGAAAAAAATACCTAATTAATTTCAGGAAGCTTGTACAGCATTCATCCTTAAACTGGACAAGTTCCTCAAATGAAAAGAACTAGTGGCTAAAGAAATGGGCACTTAGGGTTTAAGAACCCATATTGCTCTTGCACAGAACATGAGTTGAATTTCCATAATCCACATTGGGAAACTCACAACTTCCTCTTACTATAGTTTCCAGGTTGGATTAACTCTTCAGGCTCATGAATGCATATACAAAATTAAAAATAATAAAATAATTTTATTTGATTTCTGTACATGCAAAATTATGTATGAGTTGAATAATACATAAAAATGACTAATAAGACTTATTTCAGACACACAAGGATTTCAACATCACAAAAATCTATTAGTGCAGCATGATATAAATGCTGAGGAGGAGAGACAACTTGAAAAGTGACTTTATGATGTCTTATATATGTGTGATCAAAATTTGAGCAAAACAAACATAAAAGACTAAGTCCCTTAACCTGATTTAGGGTTTTATGTTTTTTTGTTTGTTTGTTTTTGTTTTTCTCAGTATTTCAGAGAACAGTGATAATATTCTCTGAGGCATGGTGTCAGAGTGTGAGGAAATGACAGAGGAGGTATGGGGCTGATGTGTGAGGTAGAGACACAGGAGGTATGGAGGATAAGTTTGAGGAGACTGATCATGTTGAATATTCTTTCTGGACACACTGAGTGCTTCTCATATTCCTGGTGGAAATTCAATGTCAGCTAAACCTTTCTGAAAACATCCTCATTGACACACTCAGAGATGTGTTTCTATAATGATTCTAAATTCAGTCAGGCTGACAATGGAAATGAGCCTAAACCAACATGAAGAAAATATATCGATAGTTTTATGGTGAGAATTTTTGACAATTTAACAAACAGAATTAATAACGCAGCAAAGTAGATTATATAAAACACATTGGCATAATTATCACCAGATGCTTGGAAGAATAAAGGACCTGTAAGAATATACAATATTAGTTTTCACTAAATACATATAGATTTAATGCAAATCAGCTCTTTTCAATAGGCGCATTTTCCTTGGGATTCCTGCAGCACTAAGAGGATTAAATATTCTCCCTGCATTCTTCATTCTATTACTTATGAGGAAGCTTCAACTCCCTGGGGAAATCGACTCTTCAGAAACCGAAGCTGCGGAGATGAGGCTCACAGAGAAGGAAAGTGAGCATGTGGAATTGCACAGAAGTCCTGATCTTGACAATGAGGAAGAACTAAAAAGGATGCTCTAGTGGGTTTGGTGTTGCCCTGTGAAGCCCACGAACAACATGCCCATTTCACTTGCTTTGTGCCATGAGAAGTACTGTAGGAAATATCTTTTATTCTTAAAGATCTCAAAACATATTTTTACTCATGATAAAAATATTTGCTGATAGAATTTTCAGAACGTTCATGTAGCGCTTACGATTTTCATGGAGACAGCTGCTTCAGCAATCCATACACTAAACTTTAAAACTGCCTTGATTTACAACGGGAATTTTCAAATTACACTTTCTTTAACTAAATAGGGGAAAATGTGCCTTTCTCACAAATATTCAAATAGCTTTAAAACATTCCTGTTTTCAAAATACCATTTAATTTCATTGAATTTACATTTAATATTGGAGGTACTTAGAGCTGGAAATATGCATCCTGGTGTGTCACACTGAAATAAATTGTTCAAATTCATCTTTTTATGTCTAAGATGGCTGCATGTGTCTTTAACTATTTAGGAGTTGTTAACCCTTTTTTGTTTGTATTAAACTTTTGATGCTTACAAGATTAGACTTTTCATTAATGCGTCATCTCTTATTTTCAACCCCTTCCTTCATTACTCATGTCACATATTGCATTATTTTGTTTATAGCACTGACAGATTTAATCAACTTATTAAAAATCATGTAGCAAAATAGTTTGAAAATTTTTTTCTAGCAGTTCAAAGCTGTCCACGAAATTTTCCTTAAAAGCAAAGAAAGAGAAAGCCAGGCCTTTCAAAGGCCCTTTGAGGAGATGGGGTTGTAGCGCAGTGGTACAATGTACGCCTAATTTACGGGAGACCCCAGGTTAACCTCCAAGGTACTGTAATATGCTGACAAAATAAGATAAAGTAAACCAAGGCTAAACACAGAGTAAGATATTCTCAAATGGCTGCTTTCTCATATTCAGGAGGCCTCTTAGGCCCAGTGTTCATTTTACTCATGTGTCCTCAGAGTACATGGCTATTAATTTTAAAAATCATCTTAGAGTAAAACCTTTAAAGAGGGGACAGCTAGCTGTCTGAGTGGAAAGTAAGGTTTGCTATCAACCTGACAAGGTTGGTTTGATTGCTAGTACTAAACTGGTAGAAGGAGAGAACCAAGTCTTGAAAGTTGTCCTTTGCCCTCTGCCTAGGTACTGTTGTGGTGGTTTAAATGAGAAATGTCCTCCTGGGCTCAGGCAATAGATAATGCTTCTGTTGATAATGCTGCTTGGAGAGGCTTGTTAGGGGGTGGTTTGCATCTTTGATAGAGGAAGTGCATCACTAGGCTGGCTTTGTGAGTTTAAATATCACCTTACTTCCAGTTTTATTGTTTATTTTTGTTGATTGTTTTCTGCTTTGTGCTTTGGTTGAGGATGTAAAAGTTTATCTGTCTGCCACAGTTACCATGCCTGCTACTTCTTGTCAAGCTTCCTTGCCATGAGGGACTTTAATACCCCTGTAATCATAAGCCATAAACACTTCTATAGGTTTATTAGTGTTTTATGACTACAGAGAAAAGTAACTGATACAGAAGTCATTATATTTTGTGACTGATGAAGAATGAAAAGATTTTAAGGAACAACCAGATTTCACGTATGGACTGCTGCCTGGGAACATGCTGATGTCCGATCCTGCATAAGTGACCCCACTCTTCCCCTGGGCATTGTGGGAGAGCTGGCCCTGAGGGCTTCAGATCGGGAGACCTGACACCACTTCTAGCCAGTTACAGTACTCTAGAAACAGTTTTCTTCACATTGCAGAATTGCAGGTGGGCTGGCTTGCAGATATGAGTGTGGGAGATCTGGCCCTGCTTCTGTTGTAAACAGGATTAAATAAAGTCAACCATGGATCACCTTAAAGAAAACTTATGCTGTTAACACAAATGTGTATGTCTCCTGCCTTTTCTACTATGTATATTTCAGTGCAGATCACAATTGTGATGCTAACATGTCTAAAGTTTCATCTCCTGACTAAGACTTAAAGGTGATTTTTGTAAGCTGCAGAAAATCCACCTGAATCCACCTCTCAGGTCAATTGGGCTCCAGATAAGTACTGCACTTATTGCCTATCTCAGAGGGTGGGATTCCTCCCCCTTCTCTGGTTTTGGGACTTCCCTTTCCTGGTTACTTGATTGCTACCTCCTACATGCAACATCAGCTGGCTTGGTGAGTTCCCCTCATTAGCCAGCCACTGGATTGGTGAGTTCCCTCATTAGCCAGCCACTGGATTGGTGAGTTCCCCTCATTAGCCAGCCACTGGATTGGTGAGTTCCCCTCATTAGCCAGCCACTGGATTGGTAAATTGCCCTCATTGATTAGCATAAATGCCTCTCTTGGTAAGGGAAACTTGACCATTGAGTGTCCTGAGCGTCCCGAGAATCCAGCAACTTCCTACTACATTTTGAGATGGAGGGAACCCTCCCCCCACACACTTTGATCTTCACTGGCTTTGGTAGACCCTTTTTGCTGACCTCCATTTAGGACTTCTTCTTTCCCTTGGGAGATATTTTTCCCTCTACATGCATGGTTTTCACGCCTCAGGCTTGTCTACGAAAATCCTAGCACTAGGTAAACAGTGTCTCCGAAGGGCAGCTGTGCCTTTGGTCTCTGGCCAACGCTGCTGAATTGTAGGATCAGCTAGGATCCATACTCTACTGAGCCAAACCTTGTCTTTGGGATGCCACTGACCTGTCACTGATTCCTACTCTTCCAATGGGAATAGTCCATTAGTCCATTTCTCCAGATTCTCCTCTGGGATGTAATCTGGAGATTTTCAGATTTCTACTTCTAGTGCCTGTTTTAAGGGCCTCTAAGCTTACACACTTCTGTAACTAAACTTGTCCTCATTTCCTTAGGTGACAGATTCAAAGCAAAGCCTTTTAATTACTGCCAATGATTGGGTAAATGAAGGTTCCCATGCTCAAATCTCTTTTTTTTAAATTTTTTATTAATTACACTTTATTCATTTTGTATCCCCCCAAAAGACCCTCCCTCCTCCCCTCCCGATCCCATCCTCCCTCCCCTTTCTGCATGCATGCCACTCCCCAAGTCCACTGATAGGGGAGGTTTTCCTCTTCTTTCTGATCTTAGTCTATCAGTTCTCATCAAAAGTGGCTGCATTGTCCTCTACTGTGGCCTGGTAAGGCTGCTCCCCCCTCAGGGGGAAGTGATCAAAGAGCAGGCCAATCAGATTATGTCAGAGGCAGTCCCTCTTCCCATTACTATGTAACCCACTTGGACACTGAACTGCCATGGGCTACACCTGTGCAGGGGTTCCAGGTCATCTCCACGAATAGTCCTTGGTTGGAGTATGATTTTCTGGGAAGTTCCCTGTGTTCAAATTATCTTGTTCTGTTGCTCTCCTTGTGGAGTTCCCGTCCCCTCCAGCTCTTACTATTTCCCACTTCTTACATAAAATTCCATTCACTCTGCCCATCAGTTGGCCATCAGGCTCAGCATCTACTTTGACAGTCTATACTGCAGGAGCTTTCAGAGGCCCTCTGTGGCAGGTTTCAAGGTTGTTTCCTGTTTTCTTCTGGCTTTCAGAGGCCCTCTGTAGCAGGTTCCGAGGTTGTTTCCTATTTTCTTTTTCTTCTGATGTCCATCCTCTTTGCCTTTCAGGATGGGGATTGAACATTTTAGTTAGGGTCCTCTCTTTTGCTTAGTTTGTTTAGATGTACAGATTTTAGTGGGTTTATTCTATATTGTATGTTTATATGAGTGAGTATATACCATGCGTGTCTTTTTGCTTCTGGGACAACTCACTCAGGATGATCCTTTCCAGGTCCCACCATTTACCTGCAAATTTCATGATTTCCTTATTTTTCATTGCTGAGTAATACTCCATTGTATAGATGTACCACAGTTTCTGCATCCATTCTTCAGTTGAGGAGCATCTGGGTTGTTTCCAGCTTCTGGCTATTACAAATAAAGCTGCTACAAACATGGTTGAGCAAATGTCCTTTTTGTGTACTTGCGCCTCTTTTGGGTATATGCCTAGGAGTGGTATGGCTGGATCTTGAGGAAGCGCTATTCCTAGTTGTCTGAGAAAGCACCAGATTGATTTCCAGAGTGGTTGTACCAGTTTACATTCCCACCAGCAGTGGAGGAGGGTTCCCCTTTCTCCACAACCTCTCCAGCATGTGTTGTCCCTTGAGTTTTTCATCTTGGCCATTCTGATGGGTGTAAGGTGAAATGTCAGGGTTGTTTTGATTTGCATTTCCCTAATGGCTAATGAGGTTGAGCATTTCTTTAAGTGCTTCTCTGCCATTCGATATTCCTCTGCAGAGAATTCTCTCTTTAGCTCTGTACTCCATTTTTTAAGTGGATTACTTGGTTTGTTGCTTTTCAGCTTGTTTAGTTCTTTATATATACTGGATATGAGTCCTCTGTCAGATAAAGGGTTGGTGAAGATTCTTTCCCAATCTGTAGGCAGTCGCTTTGTTTTGATGACGGTGTCCTTTGCTTTACAGAAGCTTTTCAATTTCATGAGGTCCCATTTATTGATTGTTGCTCTTAGAGCCTGTGCTGTTGGTATTCTGTTCAGGAAGTTTTCTCCTGTACCAATGAGTTCTAGGGTATTCCCCACTTTTTTTTCTAGCCGATTTAATGTGTCTGGTTTTATGTTGAGGTCTTTGATCCACTTGGACTTCAGTTTTGTGCAGGGTGATAAGTATGGATCTATTTTCATTTTTCTACATGTAGACATCCAGTTGGACCAGCACCATTTGTTGAAGATGCTATCTTTTTTCCATTGTATGGTTTTGGCATCTTTGTCAAAAATCAGGTGTCCGTAAGTGTGTGGGTTTATTTCTGGGTCTTCTGTTCGGTTCCATTGATCCACCATTCTGTTTCTATGCCAGTACCATGCAGTTTTTATAACTGTTGCTCTCTAGTACAGCTTGAGATCAGGGATGGAGATACCTCCAGAAGATCTTTTATTGTAGAGGATTGTTTTAGCAATTCTGGGTTTCTTGTTATTCCATACGAAGTTGAGAATTTTTCTTTCCAGGTCTGTAAAGAATTTTGTTGGCAATTTGATGGGAATTGCATTAAATCTGTAGATTGCTTTTGGTAAGATGGCCATTTTCACTATGTTAATCCTGCCAAGCCATGAGCATGGGAGATCTTTCCATCTTCTCATATCTTCCTCTAATTCTTTCTTCAGAAACTTGAAATTTTTTTCATACAAGTCTTTGACTTGCTTGGTTAGGGTTACACCAAGGTACTTTATGTCATTTGTGGCTATTGTGAATGGTGTTGTTTCTCTAATTTCTTTCTCAGCACTTTTGTCTTTTGTATACAAGAGTGCTACTGATTTTTTTTGAGTTAATTTTGTATCCGACCACTTTGCTGAAGGTGTTTATCAGCTGTAGGAGTTCTCTGGTAGAGTTTTTGGGGTCACTCATATATACTATCATATCATCTGCAAATAGTGATAATTTGACTTCTTCCTTTCCCATCTGTATCCCCTTGATCTCCTTCAACTGTCTTATTGCTCTAGCAAGGACTTCCAGAACTATGTTGAAGAGATATGGAGACAGTGGGCAGCCTTGTCTTGTCCCTGATTTCAGTGGGATTGCTTTAAGTTTCTCTCCGTTCAGTTTGATGTTGGCTATAGGCTTGCTGTATGTCGCCTTTACTATGTTTATATATGTGCCTTGTATCCCTGATCTCTCCAGTACTTTAAACATGAATGGATGTTGGATTTTGTCAAATGCTTTTTCAGTATCTAGGGAGATTATCATGTGGTTTTTTTCTTTCATTTTGATAATATGGTGGATCACATTGATGGATTTCCATATATTGAACCACCCCTGCATACCTGGGATGAAGCCTACTTGGTCATAGTGGATAATATCTTTGATGTGTTCTTGGATTCGGTTTGCAAGTATTTTGGTAAGTATTTTTGCATCAATGTTCATAAGGGAGATTGGCCTGAAATTCTCTTTCTTTGTTGAGTCTTTGTGAGGTTTAGGTACCAAGGTGATTGTGGCTTCATAGAATGAGTTTGGTAATGTTCCTTCTGTTTCTATTTTGTGGAATAGTTTGAAGAGAATTGGAGTTAGCTCTTCTTTGAAGGTCTGGTAGAATTCTGCGCTGAAGCCATCTGGTCCTGGGCTTTTTTTGGATGGGAGACTTTTGATGACTGCTTCTATTTCTTTGGGGGATATAGGACTATTTAATTGATTTACCTGGTCCTGATTCAGCTTTGGTAAGTCAAATCGATCAAGAAAATTGTCCATTTCATTTAGGTTTTCAAATTTTGTTGAGTATAGACTTTTGAAGTAAGTCCTAATGATTGTTTGGATTTCCTCAGTTTCTGTAGTTATGTCCCCCATTTTCATTTCTGATTTTGTTGATTTGGGTGGTGTCTCTCTGCCTTTTAGTTAGCTTAGCTAAGGGTTTGTCGATCTTGTTGATTTTCTCAAAGAACCAGCTCTTGGTTTCATTGATTCTTTGAATTGTTTTATTTGTTTCTAATTGATTAATTTCAGCCCTGAGTTTGATTATTTCCAGCTGTCTACTCCTTTTTGGTGTGTCTGCTTCTTCTTTTTCTACGGTTTTTAACTGGGCCATTAAGTTGCTTGAATGAGCTGTCTCGAATTTCTTCTTGAAGGCACTTAGTGCTATGAACTTTCCTCTTAGCACTGCTTTCATTGTGTCCCACAAGTTTGATCCAAACCTTTCACCTCTGTTTGCTCTCCCAAAAGTTTTAAATGTATACCTAAAGAATGTTCTCCAAAATCTACTTGCCTATATATATTTCAGTATCCTGCCAGACACAGATGTTTCCTATATCCACAACAGTGTCAAAGCAACTACCACAACTGTTGCAGTCTGACCTCTCAGACTTCCATCAAGCTGGACCTGCACTTTCCCTCCCAGCCATGGATGTTCTCACAGACCCTCAACAGCATCAAAACAGCCTGTTCTCCCTGGACTTAGCCAGCATTTCAGCCTTTTGAGCTCCCTACAGCACCCCCAGTGTCAGCAGGAAGTATCCAGAAAAGAATCTACACCTGATATTCACGTAATATTAAAAAAAAGCTTGACTGGTGAGTTTCAGGTCCAGGACAAGCACCTCCAGGTTCCCCCAGAATTCCTCAATACCTATCTGATGCCTTCCATGGCTGTCAACTCTCTACTGGCAACCATCTATGCTGAACTTTCCAGGGCAGGGGCTTCCCCTCCCCCTATTGACCATGTGAACATTTTGGAGAGCTTTTCAAAGCAACCCAGAGCTGCTTCCAATGAATCTAAATTTATATTTTTTAAGACATGCTTCTCATGTCTTACATGAGAAGCAGCCCAAGCTCCTCATTTTTTTAATTGTAGGAAAAGGGAGGAATTTTAGCATCCTGCTTCATAGCCTAGTAACCTATGATGTCCTCAAGTGTTGCTGGCCAGGTAGCCACACCTGGCAGGCATGGTTATGTTGCTCCTTAAAAGGACCAAGTGACCACTTTGTCTCTCTCTCAGCTCTGGACCCCTCCTTTCTTGTCCTCTCCCCTTTCTCTGTTGGGGCATGTCTTGCTATCATGTCTTGCTCTCTCTCTTCATCTCTAAAAATAAACCTCTTTCATATAAAATCTGCTGTGCACATCATCATCATTTATTTGGTCCTAACAGTAAGTATTTCTCAAATCAGTTTCTAAGTAAATGCCAGTATGCTGAGATAAAAGGCAGCTTGAATTTGATGATCACACATTGTCACTATGTCATTTGTCAGCTTTAAATGCTTAGGACAAGGTTAAAGAATCAGGAAAGAGGTCTGAGCCATTTACTAACATTATACAAGACCAAGACCTAAAAGAAGCCTTCATTGATATTTTTTTTGAAAGGGTTGACCTCAGCTGTAAATAGTATCAGATTCAGAAGTCAGACAAATATTAATCAAACCTTTGGCTTTTAAAAATGATAATTCAGAATACAAAAGGGTAATTAGGCCTTTAAAGGTAAGATAAACACCAACAGCCAAATGGATTAGAAATACAGCTGATGTTGTATGCCACATTCATGATGTTACTCTGATAAGAGAAATAATTTGTAAAAAAAAATCAAAATCTTAGATATCTTAGTTGTGGTAAGCATGGTCATTTGAAAAGGGATTATAGGCCAGGCGTTCCTACAAACAGCCTTCTGGAGTGTGAGTAAGGTGTGGAAAACCCCAACTTTAGTCTAACACATGCAGAGCACTAAGGGCCATTTGGAGTGGGATGTGCTCATTCCTGATGTTGCTTGAAGTGCTGGCACGGGGGAGAAGGAGCTTTCCTGAGGTCCAGGGGAGCAGCAGGGAAATAGAAGAAGAGAGGATGGGACCAGGAGGAGAAGAGGATGAGCACTACCGTTGAGATGTAAGGTGAAAAACTAAATAAAATTTTAAAAAAAGAATTAGTTAATGACATTTCTTGACAACATTAAAAAAATAACTAATTGGACTCTCCTTTAAATAGTAAAAAGGACCCCGATTTCTAGATCCTTTACATTCTATACTGTGGAAATAAATCAGGAAAGGCAAGTGATTAGTCAGTAAAAATAAGTAATGTGACTCAAAGCCCTTATAATTCAGTTCAAAACTAGCGCTGTGCGCCATTCTTATGGTATTATTAGACTTTCCTGAATCTTTTAATATAGTTAATGATTCTCAATATGCAGAAAGTATTTTTTTACATAGAAAAACTGTACAAATAATTCTTTATTCAGAATTAAATTAATTATTTATTCAACTACAAAAAGCAATTAGAAAGAGAAATCACCTATTTTATATAATGCGTAATATGTCTCACATGGAGTTATCAGGTCAATGTAATGATGAAATTGATCAGCTCTTAACTGAACATGTGCCAGAAACCCCAGAATTTCATAAGAACCAGCATGTCAACAGCAAAGGTTTGAAGAAAGATTTTTCTGTTACTTAGCAAAAAGCCAAAGATATAAGGAAATGTCCTACTTGTTCTTTGAGTAACCAAACTCCATTACTTGCAGGAAGTAATTCAAAAAGTACCAAAAGTATTAAAATTTTGCAAATGGATGTGTTTATTTTGCAGAGTTTGGAAAATTAAAGTATGTGCTCCATACCATAGATACATGTCCAGGATTTCAAACAGCAACTGTTTTTAGTTCTGAAGAGGCTGATTCTGTAGTTACACATTTATTAGAAGTTATGTCTATTTGGAGATAAGGCTGGCAATGCTCCAGCAAATATCTCTAGTAAAATGAAGGAGGATTTGTTTTTGTTTTTTGGGTTTTTTGTTTGTTTGTTTGTTTGTTTGTTTTAGCCTATTATAGGTATATCATACAATCCTATAGGAAAAGCAGTTACAAGAACATCTAATTGCACTTTACAATATATGCTTCATAAGCAGAAATGGGTAATAAAGATTCTCAGAGTTAGGTTAAAAAATGCTGTATTTACTTTAAAATTTTTAAATGAGAATGAGAAAGGAACAGCAGCCATAGATGGACATTGCATAGTAAAAAATAAAACTTCTGAATTAAGTCAGCCTGTATATTTTAAAAATGTGTTGACCTCAGAATGGAACCAAGGATATGTGTTATGTTGGAAAGAAGTTTTGTCTTTGCTTGCGCAGGAGAAGAAAAGTTGTGGATACCACCAAGATTGATAAAGATTAGACTTGAACAAGAGAAACAAAGCTCTTGAAAGAGGAGAATGGTAGTTCATTAGATAGTGTGACCCTTCAGTCCAAACCTACTTATAAAGACTAACAATTGTTTTTCACTTGATGAAGCATGAAAAACTTAAATAAAAATTAATAATATTTTTGAATGATAATTTACTAAAGGCACACTTGCCTTACTGGCATGGAATGAAAAAGAGGTTTTGTTAAATTACATGTCTTAATTCCATGTTAGACTGTTTGACTGTAGATTGCCATGTGGCCCATGCCATGTTAGGCATCAGCTTTTGAGTTTTCTTCTTAAATAAAAATTTTTGTTGTTAAGTATTAAAAACACTGTTAAGAGATATAAAATGCCATAAGTAAATTTAAAGGGTTACTGCAGTTCAAACTTGTTTTCTAAATCTTAAAGTTGGGGTGCTTTGGAACTAAGAAAAAATATTTGAGCATGGTCATGGTAGCACATGCCTATAATCTTAACTGAGACAGGCAGATCTCTGTAAGTTAGTTGTTTTCATTCCCACCAGCAGTAGAGGAGGGTTCCCCTTTCTCCACAACCTCTCCAGCATGTGTTGTCTCTTGAGTTTTTGATCTTAGCCATTCTGATGGGTGTGAGGTGAAATCTTAGGGTCATTTTGATTTGCATTTCCCTGATGGCTAATGAGGTTGAGCATTTCTTTAAGTGTTTCTCTGCCATTCAATATTCCTCTATTTAGAATTCTCTGTTTAGCTCTGTACTCCATTTTTTAATTGAAATACTTGATTTGTTGCTGTTTAACTTCTTGAATTCTTTATATATACTGGATATTAGTCCTCTGTCAGATATAGGGTTGGTGAAGATCCTTTCCCAATCTGTAGGCTGTCGTTTTGTTCTGATGACAGTGTCCTTTGCTTTACAGAAGTTTTTCAGTTTCATGAGGTCCCATTTATTGATGGTTGCTCTTAGAGCCAGTGCTGTTGGTGTTCTGTTCAGGAAGATGTCTCCTGTGCCAATGAGTTCAAGGCTCCTCCCCACTTTTTCTTCTAAGCGATTTAGTGTGTCTGGTTTTATGTTGAGGTCTTTTCTGAGACTGATACTCCAACCAAGGACTATGCATGGAAGATAACCTAAGACCCCTGCACAGATGTAGCCCATGGCAGTTCAGTATGCAAGTGGGTTCCATTGTAATAGGAACAGGGACTGTCTCTGACATGAACTGATTGGCCTGCTCTTTAATTACCTGCCCCTGAGGGGTAAGTAGCATTACCAGGCCACAGAAGAAGACAATGCAGCCACTCCTTATGAGACCTAATTTACTAGGATCAGAAGGAAGGAAAAGAAGACCTCCCCTATCAGTGGACTTGGGGAGGGACATGCATGCAGAGGGTGGAGGAAGGGAGGGATTGGGATGGGAGGAGGGAGGGAACCACAGGGTGGATACAAAGTGAATAAAGTGTAATTAATAAAGAATTAAAAAAATAAAAAAACAAAAAAGTTAGTTGTTTTGAAAATTCTAGCATTACAGTGAACAAAACAATGGTGGCACACATCTTTAATTCCACCACAAAGGGACAAAATTAGTTACAGCTCATAAGTGACAGTTCATAACTGTTACTTTTGCACATAAAGAAATCACACTCTATTTACAAATTATTATAAAAATCCTCTAGAGGGGTAATAGAAAGTGCTCATATCCATTTGGGACAGGAACAAAGAAAAGCTTTTGTGCCTCCTAGTAACATCTCCATGCATTCAACCATGACCAATACTGAACCAGATAATACCCTAATAATGAATGTCATATTTATAAGTGAATGGGCAACTAAACCAAAATTAGGACAACCCTATCAGAATAACTACTAATACTATAAGGAATCTATAACCAGGTGGTGGTCCACATCTTTAATCCAGCACTTGGGGGCACACATTTTTTAAATTAATTAATTTATTTTATAAATTACAGTTTATTCTCTTTGTATCCTCACTGTAGCCCCCTACCTTATTCCCTCCCAATCACAGCCTCCCTCTACACCTCCTCTCATGCTTCTCCCTAAGGTGACTGATAGGGCAGGTCCTCCTCTCCTTCCCTCTGACCCTAGCTTATCAGGAGTGACTGCATTGTCTTTCTCTGTGGCCTGGTAAGGCTGCTCCTCCCTCAGAGGGAGGTGATCAAAGAGCCAGCCACCAAGTTCATGTCAGAGACAGTCACTTTTCAAATTACCAGGAAACCCACTTGGAGACTGAGCTGTCACTTGCTATATCTGTGCAGGGCTTCTAGATTATCTCCTTGCATGGTCCTTGGCTGGAGTATCAGGCTCAGAAAAGACCCCTGTGACCAGAAGTTTTGGTTCTGTTGCTCTCCTTGTGGAACTCCTGTCCCCTCCAAGTTTTTCTATTTCCCCCTTCTTTTGTAAGATTCCCATATATTCTGCCCAAAGTTTGGCTATGAGTCTCAGCACCTGCTTTGATACCTTGCTGGTTAGAGTCTTTCAGAGGTCCTCTGTGGGAAGGCCCTGTCCTGTCTCCTATTTTCTCCCTCTTCCAATGTCTATCCTGTTTGCCTTTTTTGAGTGAGGATTGATCATCTTACTCAGGTTCCTCCTTCTTGCATAGATTATTTAGGTGTACAGATTTTAGTATGTTTATCCTATATTATGTGTCTAATACCCACTAATAAGTAAATATATACTATGGGTTTCTTTCTGCTTCTGGGATACCTCACTCAGGATGATCTTTTCTAGTTCCCACCATTTGCCTGCAAATTTCATGATTTCCTTGTTTTTAGTTGCTGAATAGTATTCCATTGTGTAAATATTACACAATTTCTGTATCCACTCCACAGTTGAGTGACATTTCGGCTGTTTCCAGATTCTGTGCTCTGTGACTGAGGGTGCAAAGGCAGCTACCGCAAGTATAGGTCTCCCTGCCTGGTGGCCAAACAGTGGATGCCACTGAGCTGATGGATCTCCTACACTCTCATTTGTCTCTATGGGCCCAATTCTAAGAGTAGAGAACAGCGAGAATCCCTATGATATTTGACATCTACCTACAAATTGAAAAGGAAGAAGTCAAAGTATCACTATTTGCAGATGATATAATAGTAGACCTGAGTGACCCCAAAAATTTTACCACGGAACTTCTACAGCTGATAAACACCTTCAGCAAAGTGGATGGATACAAAATTAACTCAAAAAAATCAGTAGCCCTCCTGTATACAAAAGACAAAAGGGCTGAGAAAGAAATTAGTGAAACTACACCCTTCACAGTAAGCCACTAATAGCATAAAGTACCTTGGGTGTGACTCTAACCAAGCAAGTTAAAGACCTGTTTGAAAAAAACTTCAAGTCTCTAAAGAAAGAAATTGAAGAAGATATCAGAAGATAGAGAGATGTCCCATGCTCATGGATTGGCAGGATTAACATAATTGACATGGTCATCCTGCCAAAAGCAATCTAGAAATTCAATGCAATTTCCATCAAAATACCAACACAATTCTTTACAGATATTGAAAGAACAATTCTTAATTTAATGTGGAAAAATAAGAAACCCAGAATGGCTAAAACAATCCTGTACAACAACAGATCATCTGGAGGTATCTCCACCACTGAGCTCAAGCTGTACTACAGAGCAATGGTATTAAAAACTGCATGGTATATGCTTAGAAACAGGCTGGTGGATCAATGAAATTGAATAAAATTCCCAGAAATAAACCCACACACCTACGGTACTTAATATTTGACAAAGAAGCCAAAACTGTACAATGGAAAAATGACAGCATCTACAAAACTTGGTGTTACTCTAACTGGATTCTACATGTAGAAAAATGCTAATAGATCCATATTTATCACCCTGCACAAAACTAAAGTCCCAATGAATCAAAGACCTTAGCATAAAAACAGACACATTAAACCTGTTAAAAGAAAGAGTGGGAAAGAACCTTGAACTCAATGGTGCTGGAGACAACTTAGTCCCTAGAGATGTCCATGGGTGACCTAGATCCAAAGTGTCCCAGCTCATGGGTTGTCCCTTATAATCCAGGAAGCCTCAATGTGTATGTTCTGGCTTCAGCTGCTCCTCCACTTACCAATTTCAGAGTTTTGGATCCTGAACCCCTCAAATATGGTATGCCCTGGTTGCTGCCATTTTGGACCACCAGGAGTTACACGTTTTTAATCCCAACATTTGGGAGCAGAAGCAGCCATATACAAATTACAGTGATTTAAATTTGAAAGCCGCTTGCAAAAGGCAAGCTGAAATTCAAACTGAACATTCTTTGTGATCTAAAAATAAATAACTTAAACCTTGAATTTATGTACAAATAGAAAGGGGAAAATATATGTATATTTAACCACTCATACTAACGTATATTTAGTTATAAAATTTCAAAAGTCTTTTTAAATTTCAATTGAGAGATTATTATTATTGTTGTTATTTTGTTGTTGTTGCCAAAAAACCATTTCACCCCAGGAAAGATATAACCCACCAAAGGAAACCCACCAGGGTTATGGTTGGAGCACATTGTTTTTTTTTTTTTTTTTTGTTTTTTTTTGTTTTTTTTTTTTTTAGCTTTCCAGGAGAATAAAATCATCCAAAAAGTAATCCTGATTCCACTAGACAAGTGAAACAAGTGATGAAAAAATATGGCTCATCAAGAGGAAATGTGCCAAGAAAAAGAGTAAACTGTCCAAATAGTATCGTCCACCTAAATAGTGTGAAATCCTGGCTCGAAGCCCTGGGGTAGCACTTGTACCCTTGCCACCATCTTGCCCAAGTGGTTGCCTCTTCCCAACAGACAACCACAAATGTGGGCCAGGGGTGGGACAGCTTGGGCAAGCACTCTCTTATTTCTTACAGGAGGCTGGGCCTGCTCTTGCAAGACTCTCAAATATTTGTCTCTGCTGCCCTCTACAGACATAAGTGATAAATGGTCTTTTTATGGTCCCAATTCAATTAAAAAATGAAAGCTGATTTTTGGGGGTGGAGCATGGCTCTCTCCTTCTCTAAACCCACACATGCTTGCTAAGGCAAAATCCAAAATCTATGTCTCATATCAGAAAAGCGAGCTGGTACGGGACAGAGGAAAACAAAAATTAAGGGACTATTCTATTGCTACTAATCTCATCATCTTTTGTTTTTCATTTGACTCTGTCATATTGTTTGTTTGTTTATTACAGATTGTTCACTTTGTATCTCAGCTGTCGCCCCTTCCCTTATTCCCTCCCCATCCCACTCTCCCTCACTCATCTCCTCCCATGCCCCTCTCCAAGTCCACTGACAGGGGAGGTCCTCTGACCCTTCCATCTGACCCTAGCCTGTCAGGTCTCATCAGGACTGGCTTCATTGTCTTCCTCTGTGGCCTGGTAAGGCTCCCCACCTTAGGGGGAGGTGATCAAAGAGCCAGTCACAGAGCTCATGTCAGAGACAGTCCCTGCTCCCCTTAGGGAACCACTTGGACAATGAGCTGCCATGGGCTACATTTGGGCAGGGATCTAGGTTATCTCCATGCATGGGCCTTGGTTGGAGTATTAATCTCAGAAAAGACCTCTCATCTTAAGGTATAACTATTATCTCAAAATCTATATTATTATGTATATATAAATGTTCTGTCATGATATTAATAGTCAATCAGAGTACTAACTAATTCTAAAAGTAAATTTCAACTAGGTTCCTGTACATGTTTTCAGGTTTGAATCTGAAGCAGGTAGCTAGGAACAAAGTTCATGTACCCCAGGTATACTTAATAGATTGTGGTCCTCAAACCTTTCAAAGATCTGCTAAATGTGGCATTTAAAATCTTTAAGTTTTCTGCACTAAACGTTGACTATTTCTAATAGTAACATTTGAGGTCTCCAAGAAGATGACGGGGCCCTGCAATGAAAAATCCACATGGATTGTAGTAATTTTAACCACTGGGCAAAACCGCCCCACGCCTCTTCTGCTGCCACATTCTGTACAAGCAGTGGACACGTTTAGGTTGACTGCTGCGGTCTACCTAGCCAGCATTGCCACTAGGCTCACAAACACTACACAAATATCAGCTGCAAACTGCTCAGGACCTTCAAATTGCTGAGTTCATATAAGACTGACATGAACATGTTACAGAACTTGGTATTTAGAAATGCTTACTAAGACTGCCAAATACAACCAAACTAGACATTGTGGAAAGCTTGGCAGAAATAGTTTCATTCTTTAAAATATTTCATTTTGTTAGAGTTAAAACCTTTAAATGTTGCAGGATATTTGGTCAAATTGTGAACACTGAGATTGTGTTATTTACTAGAAAAACCTATTTTTGGCTTGGCAAGGCTCAGCCTTAGCTCACATCTTTAACCCAAGAGCTTTCTGCTTGATTATTGTAAAAGGATAAAATAGAGTCAATCACACGTATGGAGGCAAAGAAAGCAATTGGTTGACAGGAAGTCAACATAGGATTATTTTTTTAAAAAACATGGAGAAAAAGAGAAAATCAAGAGGATGGATGGGTGTCCACAGTGTTCACAGGGTCCTGATGGAGGATGAGACAGGGGGCAATTCTCTTCCAGTGGTTAGTGTTACAACAATCCTGGTGATGTCATTTGGGCCGCATTAGCCTCTTTGAAGGTTGCCTTAGTGTTGCCTCTAGGGTCTTTTATTTTTGTCTATTATGTTAACCATTTTAGATGCCACATTATACTCTTAGGAGTCTGATGACCCTCATTTAATTTATTAAGTATACCTTATTTTAAGTAAAACATTTTTGTTTTCAGTTATTGCCTTAGGCTTAACTATGAGAACATATTTAGGAAGCTAAATCAAGCTTGTCTCTGGAAATGAGTTGCATTTGTATACGATGATTACAAGCACAGTTTTGAGTGCACTGACTATGAGTCTTTCCTGTGGAGGAGGAGCACAGGGAGAGGGGCTGGCTTTACTTTGTCCAGGCAAAGTGGGGACATCAATTCCTCAGTGCCTGCTTATGCACAGTTTGGTCCAGATCCCAGTGACAGGAAAGGCCTTTGGGCAGTCTTGCTTAGCTGTTAGCATTTACACAATCCAGGTGGAGACAAAGTGCCCATCATCTTCTTGGACCCATTGTAATGTGGTGTCACTGATGGTATCTGGGGTCTCTGTCTGACATAGTACACTTAAACTTCTTAAATGTCACATTCAGCAGATGTCTGACAAAGTTGAAGATTAATATCTATTAAGTATATATCAGCTAATCAAACACTGTTTATTTTTTCTTTACTTTAGTCTATACCTTGAAAACATACACAGGAAGCAAAATAAAGCCCCCTTTCACTGAAATTAATTATATCGGTACTTGACATGACAACTACCCAAATATCAGCTTCAAATTACAAATTGCTCAGCACATTCAAATTGCTTAGTTCATATGGAACTGACATGAACATTTTATAGAACTTTGAACCCCAAATTATTTAATTCTAAGATTACCATATACCAGCAAACAGGATATTGTGTAAAGCTTGGGTTCATCATTGTAAATCATTTTACTGTGTTAGAATTAAAACCTTTCCTTTTTATTTAGACAAGATGGGGGAAATGTTGCAGAATATTTGACCACACTCTGAAATCCAAGACTGTGTTTTTTTTTCTGAAAAAAACAAAACAAAACAAAACAAAATACAACAACAACAACAACAACCTGTTTCTAGTTGGGATGTGGCTCAGCTCTAGCACACACCTTTAATTCAAGAACTTTCTGCTTAAGTATTGTAAACAGGGTTAAGTAAAGTTAACCCTAGTTAAAGAGGGAAAGCAAACTACCAGTTGACAGGGCATGAACAGGAGAAAAAAATCATAGAAAGTAAGAGGAAGTCAGGAGGACAGAAAAACACACAGGGAGTAGAAGGGAGGGACATTCAGATTGAGGGTTTTTTGAAATGGCATAGGGAAGAGTCATTTTGATTTTCATTTCTTAGTTGACTAAGGACATTGAGCATTTCTCTAAGTGCTTCCCAGCTGTTTAAGACTCCTCTGTTGTGAATTCGTGGTTTAGCTCTGTCAACCATTTTTAATTGGATATTTGACTTACTGGTGTTTAATTTCATAAGTTTCTTGTATATTTTGGATATACAAATACCTGCTGTATGGCTGTGAAGATCTTTTCCCATTCTGTAGGCTGCCATTTTGTCCTATTGACTGTGTCTTTTCCCTTACCAAACCTTTTCAGTTTCATGAAAAAATCCTTCCATTTTCTAAAATCTTTTTCAATTTCTTTCTTCAAAGACTTGAAATTCTTACCATACAGATCTTTCACTTGCTTGGTTAGAGTTACACTAAGATATGTTATATATTTTGGCTATTGTGAAGAGTGTTGCTTCCCTAATTTCTTTCTCAGCCTTTTTTGTTGCTTGTAAAAGAGAGGTCTACTTACTTTTTTGAGTTAATTTTTTATCCAGACACTTTGCTGAAGGTGTTTATCAACAATTGGAGTTCTTAGGTAGTATCTTGGGGGGGTCACTTATGAATACTGTCATATAATCTGTGAATAGTAATATTTTAATATCTGCCCTTCAAATTTTTATCCCCTTGATCTTCTTTACTTGTCTTATTGCTTTAACTATAACTTCAGTACTATGTTGAAGAGATATGGTGAGAGTGGGAAGCCTTGTCGCCTTGTCTTGTCCCTGTTTTAGAGGGATCACTGTAAGTTCCTCTCCATTTAACTTGATGTTGGCTATTGGATTGCTGTATATTGCCTTTATTGTGTTTAGGTATTTGCTTGTATCCCTGATCTCTCCAAGACTTTAAACATGAAAGGGGTGATTTTGTCAAAGGTCATTTTAGTATGTGATGAGATGACCATATGCCTTTTTTTTCTTTCAGTTTGTTTATATGGTGGATTATGTTGGTGGATTTTTGTATGTTGAATCATCCCTACTTTCCTGGGATGAAGCCTACTTGACTATGTTGGGTGATATTTTGGATGTGTTCTTGTATTTGGTTTGCAAGTATTTTATTGAGTATTTTTGCATCAATGTTATTTAAGGGAGATTGGTCTGAAATTCTCTTTCTTTGTTGGGTCTTTGTGTGCTTTAGGTATGATGGTGACTGGGGCCTCATTGAATGAGTTTGACAATGTTCCTTCACTTTCTATTTTAGGGGAATAATTTGAAAAGTATTGGTATTAGTTCATCTTTTAGTGTTCATATTATAATGCCTTTTTACCTGTAATCATGTAGAAACTCAGATGTGGCTATACAGAGGAACTTTCCACAGCTGATAACTGAGCAAAGACCCTCTTTGAATGTGAGCAGCTTCATCCTACTGACCCCCGGAATCCATAAAAGGCATCACATAGCCCTGCTACTCTAAATATTTATTGGAAGGCAACAGACCTACTTGGCTGATGGTGGAATCCTCACAGTGGTTTGTGGAACAGGGATTTTCAAAGTGCTATACAGAGAACATTTGAATTAATGAAGCCATTACTCCACACCAAATCTTGGCTTCCAGCTGTGAACCACTATCACCTCTGCAACAGAACTGCAACCCAAGAAGGATGCTGATAGATTAGCACAAGATGAAGCTTGTGGTTTGCTTTGCATTGAGGCAAGAGCTCATATTTTTTCCTAAGGAAAATTAACACATCTGAGAGGACATGTTATAATGCTTCAAGGTAGATTTTATAATTTCTAACATATTTAGAGAAAACATGGAAGTAATTCACCTTTATGTGGGGATGGGTAGTGAAATACAGTTACAGTGATATGAATGATGGAGAAAGACAAAATGTGTAGTTGGTGGCAAACTTCAATGTGAGAATCACAATGGAGGACACTGGGATTCAAAGAAATACGTTACTTGCAGCTAGCGGGCCCTGGAATTGATGGAATTACAATTCAGCATACATTGGGTGATTGTGTGGCTCTTCCATGCTATTGAACATTCTGTTTCTCTCTAACAGTATCCCCAGGACTCTTCAATGTCAAATATGTGTGCATGCAGTTGTGTGTGTGTGTATGTGCATGTGTGTGTGTGTGTGCACAGTAGACCAGTTAAAAATATCTAAAGTCTTGTCCTTTTATTTTTCTTTTGTTTTTGTATGGTTTTAGATCTCAGATGTTTAATTACTGTTTCATTCTCATTGATTCAGTTTGGCTGGGTGTGCACTCTCTGAGGATGGACCATCACTCCTGGTGCATATGACACAAGCACTCTGGCATAGAGCTATATCTTCATCCCTTGATCTACTTAAATTAAAATAAAATTTGTTACAATGTTTGTGTTCAAGAATTAATTCATTACTTCTAGGGTTTCTGGTGTTTTAGTGTCTAATTGTTCACAACAGTTTCTTAATAAATTTTTTATTCATGTGATATTCATTGTAATCATCGACAGAAAGAAAAGAGCTGGGAACTCAAAAAAAAAAAAAGCTGTTCACATTAAGCCACAGTCAGGAACAGGAAGAGAAAAGATTGCCACTCAGCTCACTTACACCTGTTTAACTTAGTAACAAGGACAAACTAGTTTTTGAAATGTTTGAGTGTCTTCACTTTCCTGGATATATGACCACAATAAGTAGGAATACAGCTCTTTGTGCAAGGACTGGAGGAAACATATGTACTCATAAAGGTGTAGCTTCCCGAATCTTGGAAAGATGGACTCTCTTTAGTCAGCAGTTTACAGTTAAGTGATGACTCAGGTTGGGGAGATGGACACAGCACTTTAACACTATCACTCGTGGTCCTCCCAGCCTCACAATAACCCATCTTTAGGATCTTTTAATGGCATACATTGAAAGTGACTTTGGTTCACATTCATGTTCTACCACCTGCCCCTATAACTTTCTGAAATTCATATCCCGTTGGTGAATACACTGACTGCTAGGTTTTGGACATGATTTGTCCCCTTCATGTATTACATGAAACTTAATCTCCATTTTGAGCTAGTAAGAGATGATGTCAAGTCAGATTTGGGAGAAGTCATTACACTGAGTTCCATTCTTATGAATGGATGAATTTATCCATCTTATTAATGGAAGTTATCTCTAGCCACTATCTGATAAAAGCCACTTTAACCAGGTCTTTCAGGCCCTCAATATTTATCACTGTGTGATTCCCTGTGCTGCCTGCATTCCACTAGAAAGAAAAGGGGGCGGGGGCTTTTTCTAAGCAATGGCTGTCAGTCTTGGATAAAAACTGTGAGCGCAAATAAACCTCTTTAGAACAGCAACCTGAAGAGTCATTAGTACTGTTTTATTTTCATTGGCATCAACAGATGGACCAAGCTGCTAAACGTGATCCTTCTTATAATTCTACCAAGTTCCTTGTGCTACCTATGTGCTACCAGCCATCCTCTGTCCTTGTATTGTTGTATTAAATTTCCACTTGAGTCTGAAAGAACATTTTAGAATATTATTTTTTATCAAGCTATATTTATTTTATTCAGTATATGGGTGTTTTGCCTGAAAGTATATCTGCACACAGTGTGCATGCAGTACTTCTGGAGGCATGAAGAGGTCATTGAAGTCTCTGGACCTGGATGTACAGACCATTATGAGCCACCATGTGTGTTGGCATTGGTTTGGTGCTATGTATTCAAATGCTGATTTCAGTGCCTTGAGATCTGGTTACCACCTTGCACAGGCATTGTTATGAATGTTGAACTATCTCCTGTACCCTTGTGATGAGAAGGAATGTTCCCCAATTATTCCTGATTGGCTAATCAAAAGGCCTAAACTTTGGCAGGACATTTGGAGGTAGGCGAAGCTGAGGTTCAAGGGCTTTGGGGATAGGAGTGGATCATGGGAGAGAGAAACAGGAAAAGGGAAAAGGGAGCAGAGAGCCACCATGGCATACAGTGTGGGAGAAGCACATGGCAGGCATGACTGGAGGAAGTGGCCCAGATGAAAGAGATGTGCAAGTATTTGTAGAATTACTGATGGGAGGTAGATTTTGATGGGCCTGGGAGGTAAAGGAATTTTAGAAGGTTAATACCTGCCCTGTCCCAGGAGGTACAAGGCCATTATAAAATCACTTAGGTGTCTGTGTCTTTTATTGATTGTGATAGCTGTGATAAGTATAGGCTAATAATCAACATGACTAGACCTTACTTCTAAATATACATCAATAATGTGGGTGCTGGGGAGCAAACCCAAGCCCCATGCAAGAGAAGTAGGTGCTCTTAACTGCTGAGCCATCGCTTCAGCACCCAGGATAGCACCTTGCAGAGCCATCTGTGGCCTCTAAGGGCCATAGTCATCCACTTCTTAGCTTACTTACCTTAACAGAGTGTGCTTGGAATTCTTGTGACAGACCTCCTTTGTATATCCTCTGGAGGAGGCTCACTCTGTGAGTATTTAAAATAGCATTTTCCCCCCTGCCATCTTCCTTGCAAATTCTGAACTTTTGTTTTATTTAGTGTGAACTACCACTTCCCTGAGCTGTTGAGAGTTATTCCAGAAGCATGCCAGCTTTAACATGGCTAAATATTAAACTTTGGCCGATCCTTTTATGCCAGTCATGAGAGCTAGGAAAAGGAAAATATAAAACCAGTTTTAAACGATAGCTTCTTAAATAAAAGGTTAATATACAGGCTTGTCCAATTCTAATTATAAAATTTATCTGACAATTCCAGAGGGCCTATTTGGAAAACTGTTTTTTTCTTTTGCCTGAAAAGATCTCACACTTTGGGAAATAACTGTTCAATCACCAGCAACACTGAAGTTTCCACTACAGAGAGTTCTGAACAACCTTTTCAATAAAAACCTGCATGTACTGGCACCATCGATACTGTTTGGCACTGTCATCCTCTAACTACTAATTGTGGGCTTGTCAAACAACTCAGAAGAGACAGTGCTTGCCAAGCAAGCAAGAAGACTGGAGTGTGAGTCCCCAGAACCCTTGCAATGCAGGGCAGGTGTAGTGACATACACTCCCTGGAGACAGGATTCTCTTGGCAAAGTCTCTAGCTAGACTAATGATGGGGTTCCCTTAACAGAATCTTCCTCAATTAGCAAGGTGTAAGATGATCAAGGAGGCTTGTGAACATCAGTCGGCCTCCATGTGTGCAAACAGCTCACACAGACATGCTCCTTCTGCCACCACAATTAACTTCTCATGTCTTCCACAAGGACCCTTCCAAATATGTCCATAAGGTCCTGTTACATTAACGGAATACTTTAATATCCTGGATCCTGTTTTATGCCACTCAACAGGGGACCTTCCCTGTGATTTTTAAATAACTGTGTTGGGTTTATTTATTTATTTATTCTGGCATTAGGAGCTGCCTTCACATTTCATAATTTGAAATTTTACTTACTGGTCATATCCATAAATTCTTCCACTCTATGCATCCATGTTAAATGGAAAATGTTAGTTTGTAGTTTGAGGTGGATATGTTGCATCCAAGTTTCAACTCCTTTTCAGTCAACTAAATATTTCCTACATACGTTTTATGCTCATGTTAACTTCTTTGCAAACACCCCTCATCTATATTTTTAGAGTAGAAAATCAGTTGGATTCACTGACTTC
Organism: Psammomys obesus; assembly: GCF_907164565.1. Lineage (NCBI taxonomy): Eukaryota > Metazoa > Chordata > Mammalia > Rodentia > Muridae > Psammomys > Psammomys obesus. The sequence continues at coordinate 6,225,330 of NW_026590061.1, forward strand.
TCACTTGTATTAAACTTCTAGTCACGGTGACTTGTGAGCACCAGCTCTCACTTACCTGATATGGCACATGGAATTAAACCTGGATAGGTGAAGGCACCTCAGTGAGATTGAGGCTGTGACTTTTATTGAGAGCAATTAGACTTTTTATACCTGTATCAGAAATAGAATATACGGGCAGTGGCCAGGATCAATATAGTCGTGGTAGCTAGGATACAACGGTGTTTGCAAGCTACACCAGGTACGCAGGATTAAGGTCTAGGAGCACTTGTCCTGCCAAGCTTCCATGCTTCCTTGAATTCTAAGGGAACATAGAGAGAAACACTAAGTGTCCTGGGATGCTTCATGGCCTGAGGGAGTGCCTCCATATCTCAGAAAGGGAAAGACACACAGTGCAGTAGGAGCCATGGACTGTAACAAGTGATGATGCATGCCTCTCAAGGCAGCTAGGCCAGGTCAAGTCCGTGGTTCCCTGCAGTGACTATGGCTTAATTTTTTCATTCTACTTGGGCAGTTCATGATGCCTTGATTACTCTGATTTCTTTAGGTCACTTTTTCCAATTCAATGAGAGAATTATAGCCATATACATGTTCTCTTACACCTTTGTAAACTCAAAATGTCCTTAGTTTTCCCTTATTTTTTTTAAAAATGTGTACGTATGGGTGTTTTGCCTGCATATATGTTTGTGTGCTGTGTGTACATAGTGAGCTATATGCCAGAAGAGAGTGGTGGGCCCCGTGGAACTGGAATTATAAATTGTAAGAGCTTATGATCCACCATTTTGAGAATTGAGACCATGTCCTCTGCAAGCCCAGCTAGTCTCTTAACCACTGAGCCATCTGTCTGCGTCAAGTTACCCTTCTCTGACATAGCTCACTGCCCATTCTTAAGCAAGCGCTATGCAGGGGAGCAGATAATGAGTTGTGTATGTGTAGCGTATCTTGCTAACAGGTAACAGAGTTAAACAGCAAACCATCCATGTGTGTTCCCAGAGTGGGTGGCTGATAGTTGGAGAGGATGTAAGAGTCTACACATTTCTATTAAAAGGAAGGACAGTGTTTTAATGACACCAGCCTAGCTAAAGTTCTGGTCAAAGTAAATAGAAAAATGTGCTTGAAAGCAAACAGAACAGCATTAAGCATGAAGTTAAAGGTAATATTTACCCTTTTCTATAGTCTAGTGAGCACAGAAGCAAGCAGCCAGAGGACAAAGTGCTCAGAGGAGACAAACAAGAACAAACTCCAAGGTGATTGCAAACACAGATGATTGCAGTTCTTGGCTAATAATTAAAATGGGGCAAAAAAATCTTTTGGAAGTTCAGTTTTACTTCAATGAGCTTGGATCGGTCACAAACTTCTAATGGATGCAAGCAACAATAATGTAGTGCTGTTTTAGTTTTCAGTGAAATATGTTAGAGAAAAACCAAATCTTGAAGTAAGAAGCTAAGATTTAAGAAGCTTCCCAAATTTGATAATAAAAAGGAATTTCTTTTTTAATGGGGAAAAGATTATATTAGAGTAGAGCTCTGTGTGACTTCTGGAAAGGTAGCTAGCTGAGAATAAACAAGAATAATGGTTCCTGAGGACCAAACAAACAACACATATTTTTCATGCTGGCTAAGGATTTAGCTCTTCCTTGTTATTAATTATTTCTTGTAGGATTATTATCTTAATCTTGTTTTAATTTTTTTGTAACTATCCAAGAATGTATGATGTAGTGTGTTATGTGATTCTTTTGACAATTTATTTTATTTATTGTGTTTGTGGATACTGACATGTAAAGTGGTGTGTGTGTGTGTGTGTGTGTGCGTGTGTGTGTGTGTTGTGTTAGAGAAAGTGTTAAAGTCCCTAGTTGCTGCATGGCATGGCTAGCATACCCTGCCCTATGAGCAGAGCTTCTCCTCTCCCAGAGATCCTTCACTATATAATCCAGACATCTAGGTTCTGCTGCCACTTTCCCCTTTCCCTCATTTCTGCTCTCTCTCTCTTCCACCTTCATTTCTTCCCCACACAAGCATGCACTCCCCCTCCCGTGATGCTCCCAATAAACCTGTGTTTATATAATATAGCTTTGTCTCACCATTAGCTTATTTAATTTAATTTAGTCAACAATCAATCATCTTGTGCGGTCACTCTGAGGATGTTGAGTCCCATAAGGTGGACTTGATGAGTCCTCAAGCCCATGACCCAGGTTTTCCCTGGCTACATGGAGACTGCCTCTCTTCTCTCTCCATTTGACACAACTTTGGATTTGGTAAGTGCTCTCTCGCCCAGGTGCTGTTAGGAGGTACCAGGCTCCTCTCAGGTGGGGGTTGGGATCATCCCCAACCCTGGACTGTTCTGTGGAGGGGTGGCCTTTTTCTGATCCCACAGAAGCCTAGTGAGAAGGCCATCTGGATAATGGGTAAGCCTTTGTCCTATTAATCATATATAGGCTGCTTGAATTATGCTTTCTGTGGTAATTTATCCTGCTCATGTCTCTGATGGGTTTGAAGATCGTTTAACAACAGCAATAAAGGCTTCAGCTGCCTTCTCAGAAAAGTGTAAAGTTTATGTAGAATTTGATGACCTAAGAAAATATTTGAGGGTCTGAAGATGTGTTGTAAGGTTGGTGATAAGAAAGTAATTTCAGATGTATAAAAACTCTTCCCCACTATGTTACTGTTTTGTATTAAGACTGTTCAGAGTTTTAACATCAATCAATTTTAAATTGTCTCCCAAGCCAATTTGTCTCTTTTTTATAAACTTAGAAAGATCCTTGTAAGCTTTAGAAGATCCACTGGAACCCACTGACCCAGTTCCAGATAAGTACTGCCAATCAACACCCTGTTTCCTAGCCTACCTATTTCTGAGAGTGGGATTCCTCCCCTGGTTTTGGGACTTCTTTTAACCAACTACCAGTACCGTGGGCCTAAAAGTTTCAAAATGTAGAGTTAAAAATATTTTCTCCCAAAACTTAATTTTATCTTATTTCTTTAACATATATAAGTTCTAGCAGCCTCTTATCTCAAGAGCTTCATCCAGTACTTCAGCCTAAACCTCACAGCCTGCATCAGCTGAATCTGCATTTTGCTAGACAAACATGGTCTCACAGATTCTGGGCAGCAAATAGAGCAGCCTGCTTTCGGAACTTAACCAACATTCCAGATTTTCTCCGTAATCTCCCAAATCAGTGCCCTCAATATCAGCCAGAAGTAGCCATAAAAGATTCTTCACGTTATTCATTTATTATCAACAAAAGATGAGAGAGAAAGAGAGAGAGAGAGAGAGAGAGAGAGAGAGAGAGAGAGAAAGAGAGAGAGAGAGAATTTTTCTGTCACCTTCATGTGGGTTCTTGGGATCAAACTCAGTTTTATAATATTCTTAGCTTATTTGTACTTTTTAAAGTGCTAAGGTAATTCAGTCTACACACAGCCGAGCATTGGTGTCCCATGCCTTTAATCCCAGCACTCTGGAGGCAGAGGCAGCTAGAACTCTATGACCTTAAGTCCAGCCTGATTTATAGAACAAGTTCCAGGAAATCCAAACTGATATAGAAAATCCCCATTTCAAAAATTAACATAAAATAAAATCTGTACACAAATGATATTACAATTCAAAAGCAGGTTGTCCATAAGTAACCTGTCTTCCAGGATGTAAATGTTCTACACCTTGAGACAACTGTGACTTATACAGGTGTATTTGATGGGCCCCTACACTTAACAGTTTGTTTCACTATGTGATAAGCTATGAAAAATTGCTGAGTTCCTGTTAGGAGGCTGGCCATTCAAGATGACATGTGGCAGGCACCATAAAGGAGGAGCTGCAGTGGGAAGGTGAGCTTTTAGCAGACAGCCCACCATTTTGCTCAGCTGTGATGGGTGTACCTTGAAGAGACACAGCCAGAGACCTTTTTTTCCAAATTGCTTCTTGCTGCTGCTGTGCCTTCTCATATTTGCCTTGCTATATTCCTCATATCTCTGATATGGCGAGACTGGGCATGGGAGATCCCCACAGCCTGCTATCTGGTGTGATTATTTTCTGGGTGAAATGGAAGCACCATTGTATTCTCATTTCTCTTATCTGTATGTGTATCTATGTGGACACATGCATGTGTATTTCTTGTCTGTGCACGAGCATCTCCATGTCTCTGTCTGTGTTTTGCTTCCTAAGTATTATTTGTGGTGATAGGAAATAATTTGCTGGAGTAAGTTTGACTTGAGAAATGTGCTGGGGAATATTTTTTAAATGAGAAAAGAATCTTTGATTATCTAATGCCAGGAAGTGAAGACGTGGCCAGTGATGGGGACAGAAAATGAAGAAGTAGCAGTGAGGACAGGACATAAACCACTGGCTATCGGTGGGGACTTTCCAAGGGATATATGAATGTTTGAGGAGGCAGCTTCTGTCACAAGGACTTGTTAAATAAAAATACCTCCTGCTAGAAAACTGACCATGCCTTTGATAGAGCAATGGTTAAGTTTCATTGTCGACTTGACTGGATTCAGAATCTCTATGGAGACATGGATGTATGGGGCAGATCCTGAAAGTTTAACTGAGGTAAGAAGAAGGAGGGTTCTTCCTTCTTCTTGGCAAGGGCTTCCTAGACTGAGAAACACAAGTAAGAAGGAGCATTCTTCTATCTCTGCTTCCTGAAGTTGGATGCAGTGACACCTGCCACCTCTCAATGCTCCTACTCTCCCCTCCCTGGTATGATGGAGTACACCTTCAAAATGTGAGACAAATAATTTCTTCTTTATATGGCTTCTGTCAGATATTTTTCCCAGGAATGGAAAAAAGCAAAAAATGCAATTATCAAGGGATTAGGCTGTAATTTACTAGATAGATTAAAAATATGTAAGTTTATACAGATTTAAGTTAATCAATATTGGGAAATAAGGGAAACCCTATCATAGCTCAGCAAACCAGCTGCTGCATTTAACAAAAATAATTTGAGTTTTGAATTGTCATTGGATGCTAAAACTAGTGAATTACAGATAGACAAGAGACTGTTATGATCTATTGAACTCCATACAAACATTCAATGAAGTAAATAGGAAAATATTACCTTGATACTAAGAGAATTGGAAGATCCACATGGATCACGTAACCAGGGCTCACCTTACCAACAAGGAAAAATGCACATTACGAGATCAAGAATTTCAGGAAGCATCATATTATTCCCATAGTATTCTCACTCAAGTTGTATAACAAGAACATTTTCATGAAGGGACTTTAGACAAGTTTGTATTGACAGGTATTTTGAACATCTGACCTTCTTAGAGTTTTTAATTAAAAAGTTAGATATGTGTGGTGTCTGTCACATAGGTATTGATACCAAAGAAGGCTCGAGAAGGTGTTGGTTTCCTCTAGAATTTCAGTGTCTGTCTGAAATATGAGATATGGGTGTCTGTCACACTTGTATTGATTCCAAAGAAGGCTAGAAGAAGGTATTGGATCCCCGTAGAATTCCAGGTGATTCTGAACACACCATAACACACCTGCTGTGTGATATGGGAAAAGCAGTAAATGCTCTTAATCAATGAATCATCTCTTCTGCCTCATGATATTCTCTGTAAATGGTTAATAATTCCCTTCCCAAGAGAAGGCCAAGATACTTATTCAAAGAAACCAGAGCTAGTTACCTTAAGATAACCTCTGAGATTGGCCTGGATTTTGAGACAATAGTAAAAAGCCAATAAAAAGGGTCTGTGAGATGGCTCAGTAGGCAATAGCCAATTTCTGCCATGCATGTGGACCTGTTTTTGATCCCCAAAACAGATTCCTGCAAGTTTTCTTCTGACCTACACGTGTATGCTGTAACATATATGTAGCACACGTGCAGGCATACACACAGAAACACGTACACATAGACACACACACCAAATATATACATGTGATTAACTTTTTTCAAAAAACCTATAAAAAGAATTGTTAGGACAATGAACATAATTGGAATATAAACGGTATATCATGTATTTGGTGTTGAATCTATGTTAAAATCAAATTTTAATGATCAGTGTTTTGGTTATATCAAATAAAAATGTGAACTAACACTGATGCCGAAAGAAATTGCTTAAATAGAACTCTTTGTAAAAAAATCTTTGTTCATAAGCCATCTGTGGCAGAGTCCTGTGTGAACAGGTAGAAAGAAGAGCAAGCAGGATATAGTGAACATATCCACTGTGAAAAGCAATGGGAATTGTAATTTTTATTGTGTGTGAACTGTAGTTTGTAATATGGGTGTTGAGGTGCTCTAGCAGGCTTTTGTGTGCATGGATTGTGATAGCATTGGTATTTCCACGTTTACTAAAGGAAGATATGGTTGGGCCAATGCTGTCAATCTTTTTACCTCTAAGCGCCATGTAAAGCTTCTAAGTCCAAAAGAGTTGGGTACACTGACTGTACTGTTCAATTTTTTACTTTCAGTGCTGTGTGTCTAAGGTCATTCAACGGAGGGCCACGTGGTTCTGGTTAGTGGATGGTTTACAAAGAAACTCAGGATTTGGACTCTAGACTTCAAATATGTGGTGAATATGCATTCATGTGAGACTTGCTTCAGCTGATTGAATCAATCATGATTTGTAATCAAACATAAAGAAAGACTATAAATCACAAAGTTAATCAGCAGTACTGATGACATATCAAGCTTTCATGATAAGAAATGCATATATCATTTAATTTCAGATGGATTAGACTCTACCAAACACTTATTTAGTGTGTTATCATCAGAGAAAATCATCACCAAGGACACTTGAGCAGAGATTCCTCAAATTACTAATGCATTAAAAAATCATAAAACTATAGTAGTTGAGAAGGAGTGCCAAGGAGAGGGTTCATCCTCTCTGAGATCTACAGTGGAGGTCTGAAGTCTGGCTGCCCTTTGCTGTTGGTGTTTTATCAATAGAGATGTTATTTCCCAGAGGAAAGAAATCTCCAAAGCTTACAGAATAAAAAGAGAAAACAGACCCTTGGAATTTGTCATGTGACTCCCACAAGTATGCATGGCACACCTGTGCTTGCACTCATGTACAGAAACCATTTACACACTTCTACCTACAATAACTTAAGATTTTAAAAGATCAGGGCTACAGAATCCAGATGCAGCAGGCCAACTTCTGATCCTCAGCCCATCTTCCTGCATCCAGTGCCATGGTCACCTGCCATCCTGACAATAAACTATGTGAGTCATGTTCCACCACTCACTGGATATAACCACCAAATTGTGGACTCTTTTTGTATCAAAATCTGAACCTCATCCCTTTGTCCATGTCCCTACTTTATGCTGTATGTCAGTTATCAGAGCTGCTGAGGCAAAAGCCTGTGGCTTCTCTGTGACCTTTGCTTGTTCTTCTTTATCTAAGCTGATCACTGAAGATTTGGGTTACTTATTGATTAACTTCTTTTTTTGAATTTTATTTTTTTCTTATCAGTTACATTTTATTAACTCTGTATCTCAGCCGTGTGTGTCCCGTTTCTTCATTCCCTCCCAGTCCCTCCCACCCTCCCTCATCTCCACTGTGCCCCTTTCCAAGTCCATTGATGGGGGGGACCTCCTCCCCATTCATCTGATCCTGTTTTATCAGGTATCTTCAGGACTGGCTGCAAAGCCCTCCTCTGTGGCCTAACAGGACTGCTCCTCCCTTGGGGGGTGGGGAGGCCAAACATTGTTTTTAAATAGATGACTCCCCCTAAAGTGTTATATTTAAGATAATGTGTAGATAATGTATGAAGTTTATTATGATATGGGGTAATATTTACTATAAACAAATGTCTTCTTTCTTCCTTACAATGCCACTTAACGTGTAACATACAATTTTCATAGTCAATTAATATTTGGTGAGTGAAAACAAACTGTTAAATAAATTCACAGATAATATGTTGTAGCTAGACATTTATTATATATGTTAAGTTGTTAAAATCAGTGAAAGCTGGTTTGATGATGTTTCAAATTTTACACCCAAAGACTTAGAATGCTTTTCTAAAGAATTGATAAATCAATACACTTTTACAATGTTCATTTTCTTTAAAATTGAGGAGTTAAAAATGTTTTTTCATCATTTGTAGATATGTTTCTTCTTCCTCCAAGTCTGAATGCCCAGATAGAGAAATTTTTCCTTTATAAATTCTTTCCAAATATTGATTTCTGAGCCATAAATCCATAAATGAGGTACTAGATAAATTTTTTGAGTTAAAAAGGATATTGGAGATCATAAGAAAGTAATTAATCAAATGTTTTTTTAAGCTCAGGAGGTTCTGTTATTAACACTGGTACTCCTCATGAATCACTTCTTCTCTCAATACACATTAGAAGTATAAATAGAAGGACACAGGGAAACAGGTAAACACAGAAAATTATCTAATGATCTGAAGCGTGATGCTGATAATACACACACACACACACACACACATTCCCTGTTAGTATAACAGGGAGAGGACAGGAGTTCCACAAGGACAAAATATATCAGGGCACGGGGTCCTCTATGAGATGGGACCAAGGACCATGTATGGATATAACCTAGAACCCCTGCTCAGATATGCCTGTGGTAGATTAGTATCCAAGTGGGTTTTCCCTCATAAGGTGAACAGGAACTATTTGTGACATGAACTCAAGAACTGGCTCATTTACTTCCTCCTACCTCCAAGTGAGGAGCAGCCTTGCTAGGCCACAGAGGAGGACATTGCAGTGAGTACTGAAGATCTCTGAAAATCTAGGGTCAGAAGGAAGAGGAGGAGGACCTCCCCTGGCAGTGAACTTGGAAAGGGACAGGGAGGAGATGAGGGAGGGAGGGTGGGATTGGGAGGGAATGAGTGAGGGGGCTTCAGCTGGGACACAAAGTAAATAACCAATGATTAATATTAAAAAATTAAAATTAAAAAAGATTTATTTATTAATTATTTACACAACAATCTGCCTGCATGTGTGTCTGTAAAACAGAGAGGGCACCAGATCACATTATAGATGGTTATGAGCCACCATGTGGTTCCTGGGAATTGAACTCAGGGCCCTTGGAAGAACAACCAGTGTTCTTAACCTCTGAGCCATCTCTCCAGCCCAGTTTGTACTTTCTTCATTGTTGGTTTCTATTTCCATCATCAGATCTTGAACTGTTTTATTGATGTCCTTCACCTGATTGTTTCCATTCCCTGTATTTCTTGGATTGATTTATTAATTTCCTCTCTTCAGGCCACTTTAATGGCCTCAGTCTGTTTGACTTCATCTTTCTGTATTTCTTGATGGATTTTATATGTTTTCTCCATTATCATCTTCATAAGCATTGATTTAAGGATATTTTCTTGTGTTTCAGTTGTGTTCAGGTATCCAAGGCTGCTTGCTTTGGGATAACTGGGTTCTGGAGATGCCATATTGTTTGGCTTTTGTTAATTGTGTTTTTCTGCTGGCCTTTAATTATCTTGTTGTCTCTGGTGTTAACTGTTAGTTTCTTATTCCTGCTAGAGTCCATGGAAGATGGGGGTGTGTACAGTATGGGAAGAGCCCTAGGCAGGAAGCTGGATATTCCCAAAGAAACTGTCCTCCTTGGGCAGTATGGTCTCTGACTGGAGGGTGGTTCTAAAGGAATTGCCAAAGCTTTCCTCAGGTGTATGGTCCTGTGGACTAACTGAACTCCTTAGGAGCCCAGGGGCTTTTCTGTCCCTAGGGTAAGTCCCAGAGACAGCTGCCCTGCTACTGGCTTTCTTGCTCTGAGATTAATGAGATGCAGCTGCCCAGACACTGTGCTCAGACACTGTGTTTGCTGGGCACAACCATCTTGGAGAACCCTAAACCCAGAGGTTTGGTTGGCCTTCCTAGGGAGGCAGGTTAAACTTTGGAGTGGCATCTGGGCTGTTCCCCTAACCCCCAGGCATCACGAGGCCTGGGGATGAAGTTGTATGCCCCAGTACCCAGAAGGTATTCACTGGCCAGCGAGCACAGCACACAGCCTGCGGGTAGACTTTGGAGACTTAGTGCTGGTGAGAACCTGGGAATTTTCTGGGGACTAGCTTTGTGATCTGAGGCCAGACCCACTTGTTTCCTTCTTTGCGGTGTTTGCTCTCAACTGCGAGATCCAGTCTCTTGTGTTTTGGTAACCACAGTTCAATCTAGGATGGTGGGTACAGCTCTTAGGGGTGAGCCTAGGTTCTGAAGAACCTGTGCCTGAAGGAACCTAGGAAATGTTCTGGGATTAGCCTGGTGATCTGAGATCAGACCTGATTGTTTTCCTCACTGTGGGGTTTCCTTTCACCTGGGAAACACAGTTGCTGGTGTTTTGGGCCCACACGTTCAGACTGTTAGTTACTGTGCAGTCACTGCTGTCCTGCTGATTAGTCACAGTTTGTGACTGATGTCACCACCTTGGATCTCCTAAAGTTATTTTTATAAAAAAAAGTTTGTTTCTGAGTTCTCTCCTAGCTGGGTTGTCACACAAATAGTTGAGATTATTTTGTATTTGTTTAATAATAAGCTTTACAATACAACATTTGAGCAATTATTAGTCTGTTCTAAAAGCTCTAGGTTAACCTGGTTTTCTCCCTTGTGCATACCAGAGATACTTGCACTTTACAGCTTTTTTTTTTTTTTCTGATCTCTCTCTTCTTGTCCCTAATGGACATCTGCCTATTGCTGAACCCTTTACTTACTCTTCTAACTCCTTCTCCCATGGCTGGCAGGAAATCCCACCCTTTACTCTCTCTTGTTCAGTGACTGGCTATAACCTGCTTTATTGGCATACCAGGAGATAACTGTGGAGCAGTCTTTACATAATACTGACCCAGGAGATTTTCATTACAAGGACTGCAACCAGAAATGGGGGAGGGTACAGAAATAAGCATTTAATTCCTCAATAACTTTATGTCTACAGGGCACCAGCCTACACACAGTATTTTGACTCAAAATCTACACGGCATACAAGATTGACAAGTACAAATAAACAGCAGAGACTGAGGGAATGGCCAACCAATGACTGGTCCAACTTGAGAGCCACCTGATGGGAGAGAGGCAATCGCTGTCACTATTAATGATTCTCTGCCATGCTTGCAGACAGGAGCCAAGCTAACTGTCCTCTGAGAAGCGCCACCTAGCAGCAGATCAAAACAGATGCTGAGACCCACAGCCAAACAGTAGATGGACATCTGGGAATCTTGTGGAAGAGTTGGGGGAAGTACAGAGGAACATGAAAGAGAAACTAGCTTCACAAGATCAACAGAGTCAAACAACCTAGGCTCATGGGGACTCAGAGACCCAACCACCAACCTAAATGCATGCATGGATTGGACTTAGGACCCCTGCAATTATGGAGCTGATGTTCAGCTCAGTCCTTATGTGCGTCCCTTAGCAACTAGGAAAATGGATGTCAATGACATGGACATAGTTACTTGCTATGGAATGACTTTCCTTAGTAGGGCAAATGTGTCTGGCCTCAGTGGAAAAGGATGCACTTAGTCCTGATGGGACATGAAGTAGAGGGGTAGGTTGGCATGTGAGGTGGGGCTCCCTTCTCTGAGAAGGAGAGGGGAATAGAAGGAAGAGGTGGCAGGGGGGAACTGGTATAAGAGGAGGGAGGGAGTTGCAAATTGATATGAAAGTGAATGAATAAATAAATTTAAATTAAAAAAACATTAAAAAACATAAAAATACTTAAAGCATATGTCAGGTTGGTTTTCATTACATATTGACTCTAAATGAGACCAGAGATGTGTCTTTCTAATATATCAGCAGTTCTTCATGAACAAAGGCTCTTTTAGACATTTCTTGAGTGTTAGTCACTCAACCGAAAAGCACTCACACATGGCATCCAAAATATCACTTTGAACAGTAAAACAGCTGGTGTTCAAGAATATGGTACCTTGTCTCTTTTGACAAGTGGATTTTCTCTCAGTCAGCCTCTAACAGTTGGTATTTTCCTGTGGCGAGACTGTGCTCTATGTAGACATGGTGACTATTGCTTTTTTGCACTGATGCAGAGGGGATGTGTTCATTCATTCAAGTCAATAAAGAAACCAATCGACTTGATGACAAACTCTTGTGTGTAGTATTGTTCAGAGATTTTAGTATAGATCATAGTATAGAGATTTTAGATTTCAGAGATATGCAAGGAGCTCTCTCCTGCCTTGAGTCAGAACAGCACTGAGGACTTTAGCAGCAAATAGCTACCATTGGTTGAATGTTGCTTGTGTGCCCATTTTATAATATGCATGAAGCATACTTAATTCTCAGTGAAGATTGTGGTTTTCTTGATCAGTGTTCATCTGGTCTCACATCCATTCTCATCATGCTTTATCTATTCTGGACCCCAGAAACTGGCATCTGCAGACTAAGCTGCTTAGGCTCCCTCCTCATCAGATTATGTTACATTGTGATACTGGGAAATATTTGAGTGACATTAGGATTGTGGAGAATGGAGGAAATACCAGGACCTTGCTCCTTTGCACTGATGGCTTTATGTCTTTGAGGATTCCAGCCTGTGAATCTCAGCTCTTTCCTTTCTGATACAGTGGTTAACTTGTTTCACAATTTGGCTTTCAAATTATTTTTATGCTTTAGTGGGTGTTTTCCCACATTAAGTTCTTCTGCTCTATGTCATGACCTTTATTTTTTTTCCTGTAATTTCAGAAAGATGAGTGCTGTTTTTATTATTGATAGAAAAGTTGAGTGGCCTTTCTCAGAGCATGCAGATAGCTTGCAAGCAAATCTTCACACTTTTGGTTATTTTAAAGCATAGGTTAAACTATTATACTCCAACTATGACACATGAGAATGGTTTTCATTAATAATCCTTCCTGTGAAATTGCTGCATCATGGCAATACCTACCATGATCCACTTAATCAGTCTCTCCCAATAGATTTTGAAACCTTTTGATAGGAAGCACAGCTATTCATCTTAGGATCCCTACTGCTGTGCTTAGAATTTAGTAAAGGCTTAATAAACATTTGTAAAATGAATAAATAAAAAGATCTGCCATTTGCAAATACCTAGACAGTCCCTATCATTTTCATCTATAACCTATGAATTTTGTTCTCTACACCATAAGTACAGCCTACATGTCCCTATTACATCTCAGTTTCCATTTATTTATTTATTTGCAAAAAATTTTATTTTTCACAAGAGAAACATAGGTTCCCAGTGATGTGGGTCCAACCAACTTTCTCTGCCAACTGATATGTCTCAAATAAGTTCACCTTTGTATCAAACAGCAAACTTGTCTTCTTCTTTGTTGAATCTAGGGCTTCATGCAGTGACTGGCACATAGTAGGTGTTCAGATACTATTTGTTGTAACTGCAGGGCAGTAAAGAGAACTAAGGTCAAACGTAATCACTCAGAGTTGGCTGGCATTGGGAATGCTGGAAAACACTACAAACTTAAAGCAATTCTGGATTACTCGGTAAATAGACACTGTTCAGAGAATTTTATTAAATTAGTGCCATGGTTACTCTTGAGAAATCATACTGGAATATTGAAGTAGATTTTCTAGAAACAATATAAATGAAAATACTTGGATAGTGATGAAAAATATTCTATCTACCTTCAAGACACAGAAGAGTTTAATGAGGCTGGTACAGTTGAATAGAGCTCAAGTAATATTTCTGTGTTGTATATATTACCTATACAGAGAGGGATGTCTATACATCAAATGTATGTCATAATAACCATGTGTAGCTCTCTGTTTAGGTGTCTGGTCTTTTCCTTAATCCTGCATTTTAAAAACTAGATTTGTTGGATTCTTCAACAGATTATAAACTTATTTATTGTTTTATTTATTATTTTTTGTGATTGAAACAATTCTATGTCTCCCCAGGATTCTGTGAATCAGCAGAAAGTGATTCTCTTCTTGAAGGGAAATTGTGAAATTCAAAGAACTTAAGATGGTCAAAGAGCCTATTCTTCACTGACATATAGTTTTATTAACAACTCAACAGATGTCTTTCCATTCTTAAGGGCAGCAGCCTTCAAGTGAGTTGAAAGTGCATCACCTGGGTTTCATTTGCTTTTACTAAAAAAATGAAAAACTTCTTTTGAACCACACTATCATCACCTTAATATCAGAGCATAACGAGCTGTAAGGCAATATTTAATAAGTGTTGTTATTTGCATTGGCTTCTTCATTAGAAATCTTTTATTTATAAGGTCATTTAGAATAAAATAACTTTCCTAGATAATATTGTAATATGCAAGGTGCTCATTAAATTGCTTCTAGTCAAGAGATTGTCTCTTTGAGATCCAGGCCAGGTTGGTCTACAAAGCAAGTCCAGTAGAGCCACAGCTACACAGAGAATCCTCCTGATAAACCAAAATAAATAAATCAATAAATAATAAAATAAAATAAGGCTGTTTTGTGTGTGTGTGCTTGTGTGTGTTTGTCGCTTTATGTGTTTATACAGGCTTGTGTATATGGGCTTAAGTACATATATATAAGGGTGTGTACAGGTGAGGTTGCATATATTCAGCTTTGCCTATTATAGAAGCCAGAAGTCAATGCTAAATGTTTTCATCTAGAATGTTCAACCTAATGGTTTTTTTTTTTTTTTTTTGATTGAATCTTGTCTTAGTTTGGGATTTACTCCTGTGGACCATTTATTGCTGAGATGTCATGACCACCATGCCCATTTTGAATAAAAACTTAATTGGAGCTGGCTTACAGCTTTAGAGGTTTAGTTTATTATCGTCACAGAAGGAAGCCTGGTGGATTGCGGGCAAACATGGTGCTTGAGAAAGAGTTGATAGTTATATATCTTGATGCACAAGCAGCAGACGCAGACTGTCTTCCACACTGGCTTTATTTTGAACATAGGAGACCCCAAAGCCCACCTCCCAGTGGAACACTCTAAAAAGGCTACACAAACTCCAACAAGGCCACACGTCCTAACAGTGCCACTCCTCATGGTTTCTAATCATCAGTCTGTAAGAGTCATACCTATTCAAACCACCACAGGTCTATTCACTGAACCTGTTGGTAGTTCATTTGTTTACACTGCCAGGTTGGCACGTGATCTTGTGTCTGGGTTTGCCCACTGTTAGGGTTACAAGCAGGTACAGAGAAGCCTAGATTTTTCCTTGGCTATAAAGAATTCAAACTCAACACCAGAAGTTAAATACTTTGCCCACTAAACCACCTTTGTATCTGTGCTGGACAGTTTTAAATCAACTTGAGACATTTGTGGACCAATGGTTTAGACTGCGGTACATTTTCTTGATTGATAATTGATGTGAGATGGCTCAGCTCACAGTAGGAGATGCTGTCAGTGGGCAGGCAGTGATGGGTTGTATAGGAAAGCAGACCAGGCAAGACAGGAGGAGTAAAGCAATAAGCAGCATTCCTCCACACACTCTGCATTGCTTCCTGCCTTCAGTTTCTGTCCTGATGTCTCTCAGTTATGAACTATGATATAGAATTGTAAGTTAAAATGAAACTTTTCCACTCTAACTTCTTTTTGTTCCTGGTATTTTATCATAGCAACAGAAACCCTGACTAGGACAGCCTGGACCTAACAGGCCTACTTTTTTTTCTTAGAATTATTTGTTACAATTCGGTAAATAATTTAACAAATGTAGAGTTTAATGATTTAGCAACTATTCCCCTGCCGAGTTGTCTCCTTTAACCTTCACGTGAAGGTTTGTGCCTAGTTTTTAAGAATTGTTATGCCATGTTTTCTTGATATTCATCAGAGTCTAGCATTTTTTTTTTTAGCAGCAAAATGAAGAAGAGTGGATCTGAGGGAGAAGGGAGTTTGGGGAGGGAGGGACTTGGTAGAGTGGAGGGAGAGGGAGTGTCATTGGGATGTAATGCATGAGAGAGAAAAAAAAGGAAACCATTCAACATCAGAAAATGAAAAAAAAAGGATTTGTTTTTACAGTTCAATAAATAATTTAACAAGTGTTTCTTTTTTTGGAAAGACAGAAGTAGGGTATTTAAAGCAACGGTATCTGGAAACAATCAGAACAACATGGCAGAACTTGAGAAAAGTGTTGCAAACCTCGGGGTTGGATGCTTTGCTAAGATCAAGGTATGGATTGTTTAGATATATGCATGTATATAGGCATAAGAACCTTTAAATTAAGCATTGAAAATCATGTAACATTGCTCAGCTAACAGCAAGTTTTGTAACAAATGCCATTTTACCCAAATGTGTTGTTAAATACTTGCCTTAATCAAACTGGTTTTATATTACAGATATATAACCATTATTATTTATACAGGAAACTTAATCAGAAAGCTTTCAAGGGTCTTAGAGAAGAATGGGGTTTTAAATATTTTAGGTATACATTGTGTTATGATTAAGTTTAGTCTTCAGTCAGAAGTCAGCCCAGTGCTCAGCCTTCAGGGGTTCCTGATAGAAGGTAAGGGGTTACAGCTAGGAAACAGTTCCACAGTTCTACGACAGAGACAATCTGTTGATTAATATGCAAAGATGAATAAATAACCTGGTCATATAAGTATTTCCATCAGGCTTTGGCAAAACAACAATCATTGTTTGTTAAAAACAAAACAAAACATAACAAAATACCCTATACTTTTTGAACTGTTTTAGTTTTATTCAGTATTTTAGAGACAACCAGTGTTCTCATAGCTCCAAAGGCATCTTTACATCACAAAATATGAACTTACATTAACACAGGAAATGTGAGCACTGGCCTAGTTTCTTCAGAGTCCTTCAAACATTCCTATCAAAGGTGCTGCCTCTTAAGTCATGCTCATTTTACCTTTATTCACATGTAGTGAAATCCATAGATTAATGTAAACAAGGCTTCAGATTTACCCCTCAAAGCACATTTTTCTGCAACTATGTATGTGTTAGTGGAACCCAGAATCCTTTGTTTCGTTTCAGTTTTCACATCATGCTGAGGAGCCCTGGCTCCTGGCTCCTAACCCTCATCTGATGCTTACTTGATATGCCATTTTGTACATTTTCTACAGCCTGCTTATATTTTAGTGTTTCTCCATATGAAAAGGGTAATGGTAGTCCTACTTCTTAAAATTAAGAAAGAATCTTACAGAGAATTCTCTCTCTGTGTTTATTTCTGTCTGGTTCTGTCTCTGAATGTGTGTGTGCTGACCCTTCAGGGCTACCCTCTACTAATAGCATGAGGGATTAGACACAGGTGCTCACATACACCAGGCCACTTCTCTATCCCATATCTATAATTACTTCTACAACTTTAAGATGTTTCCATTTATGTAAATTTATGTTTGATTTTATGTAAATAAATGTTTTGGCCTCATGTATGTTTGTGTACCAGGTGAGTGTCGGGTATCCTTGGAGGCCAGAGGAAAGTATTGGTACCCTGCATCTGGAGTTACTGGTGTTTTTGAACCATCATGTCTGTGCTGGGAAACTGAAGTCAGGTTCTCAGCAAGAGCAACTAGTACTCTTAAGCACCAAGCTGCATCCACAGCTTCATGTATTAGGATAACGATAAGCAATGTGGTTATTGGTTACTAGGATTAATAGTTTGTTGAGAAAAGTCTATCAGGCGTCTATAACCACAACTTCTCAAAGTTAGTTTCTGGTGTCTTAGTTGAGGTTCCTCTTGCTATGAAGAGACATCATGACCACAGCCACTCCTATAAAGGGAAACATTTAATTGGTTCAGGCTTTCAGATTCAGACATTTAGTTCATTACCATCATGGAAGAAAGAATGGTAGGACAAAGGCATACCTGGTGCTGGAAAAGGAGCCAGTAGTTCTACATGCCTGTCAGCAGGTAGCAGGAAAATGGTGTCTGTGGGCCTGACTGGAGCTTCTGAACTCCTGAAAGCCAACCTCAGTGAGATGCTTCCTCCAACAAGGCCAAACTCCTAATAGTGCTACTCCCTGGTGGTCAAGAGTCAAATTTGTGAGCTTATGGGGCCAGTCCTATTCAAACCACCAAAACTACTTCAGAGTTTAACAAGAGTAGATATTGGTGTGAATGTTAAGAAAAAAATTTAAAACCATGACTTTACAAGAGTAAATTTAGTCGTAATTGTTTAAAATTATCAGATATATTTCTTTCTTTCTTTTTCTTTTCAAATTTAGAACTATGTAGAACGTTAAGGTAGTCAAATGGTCTACATTGTCAGACTGAATGAAGGTCCTGGCTCCTACATTTAGAAATATAATAATTCAGAACATTTCCATGATGGCATTCATGGGTTTCAATCACGCTTGCACTGCTGACCTCCCAAGCACCAAAGTTCGTTCTCATTCAGTGGCTAAACACATTGTGCTGATTAAGTTAAACAGGTAAAAGAAAACTAAATCAAAACTCATGAACCTCAAAATAGAACATCTAGAATCAACGCTGTTGATGGGAAAGAGGGGAGAAGAGAGGAAGAAAATAATCATCAGTAAATACATCAATGAATGAAGTCCCCAGGCAACAAATTTAATAAACAAATTGTTTTAGCAAAAACAAAGGAAAATTTTTCTGTAGAAATTGACCTGAAGCAGCATGACCATTCGTTTCTTTTTACTTTCTGCACAGAACCAAACATTTTAGAGAAAGAACAGTGAGCTCATTAAGTTTTAGCTTTCTTCTCCAAAATACAAATAAAATAAGTGATTTCCCCAAGTCTAATTATTTTTTTAATTTCATAGGCCTTGGTTTGAATATCAAATCTGAATTACAAAAAATGTGAAAAATTTAAACTGTCAATCACATCCCCTGAAAGATTTGCAGTAGGAAAAGTGAGCTTCTCTGTAAATGGCATTTGAATTTTGAAGGAATATGTCTACTGATGGAATTATACTATATTAGAGATGCAGAGTATTTTTGAGGAATACTGAACTTGTTTTTCCCAGTTCCCAATTATTGTTTGTTTGCATTTGTTTCTGCTCATGTTTATCTAAATTAATTGGTACTTGTGACACTGTGTTATGAGCAATAAGTACTAATCTCATACAGCGTAGTTTGAGCACACAGCCACCCTTTATCCTGTACCCGAGGGACCCCAAAAATGTTCTGCCCTGCATTTCTATGCTATGAATAACAGCAGGACTGCTGAGATTAAGTGTTTCAAAGAGCACCCGGCAAGATTAAAGTCCCAGATCACTTTGCTGTGGCCATTGCCTCCAGTGCTGAGAATGTAGCTTTTTGTGCCTAAGAATGTTGAAAGAATGATCTTTTCTAGATCCCACCATTTGCCTGAAAGTTTCATAATTTCCTAGTTTTTGACTGCTGAGTAGTATTCCATTGTGTAAAAATACCACAATTTCTGTATTCATTCCTCAGTTGATGGACATCTCGGCTGTTTCCAGGTTCTGGCTCTTACAAATAAAGTTGCTACAAACATGGTTGAGCAAATGTCCTGGTTGTGTACTTGAGCAAATTTTGGGTATATGCCTAGGAGTGGTAAAGCTGGGTCTTGAGGAAGCACTATTCCTAATTGTCTGAGAAAGTGCCAGATTGATTTCCAAAGTGGTTGTACCAGTTTACATTCCCACCAGCAATGTAGGAGGGTTCCCCTTTCTTCACAACCTCTCCAGCATGTGTTGTCATTCGAGTTTTTGAAAAGATCATTCTGAATAAGGTATCCCAGAAGGAAAAAGACACACATGGTGTATACTCACTTATATGGACCTATAAGATATGATAAAAATAATGAAATCTATACACCTAAAGAAGATAAACAAAAACTGATTTGAGTTTTTGAAAAGATCATTCTGAATAAGGTATCACAGAAGGAGAAAGACACACATGGTATATACTCACTTATATAGACCTATAAGATATGATAAAAATAACAAAATCTATACACCTAAAGAAGATAAACAAGAAAGAGAACCCAGGGTAAGATGATCAATCCTCACGTAGAAAGACAAATGGGATGTGCATTGGATATAGGAGAAAACAAGTAACAGGACAGGAGCCTACTGCAGAGGGTCCCTGAAAGACTCTGCTTAGCAGTGTATCAAAGCAGATACTAAGACCCAACCTAACTTTTGGTAGAGTGCAGGGAATCATATGAAAGAAGGGGGAGTTAGTATGACATGGAAAGGATAGGAGCTCCACAAGGACCAAATATATCTGGGCACAGGGGTCTTTTCTGAGACTGATACTCCACCAAGGACCATGAATAGATATAACCTAGAACCTCTGCTTAGATGTAGCCCATGGTAACTCAGTAACCATTTGTTTTCCCATAGTAAGGGGAACAGGGACTATCTCTGACAGGAACTCAATGGCTGGCTCTTTGACCTCCCACCCCCCAAGGGGAGGAGCAGTCCTGTTAGGCCACAGAGGAGGACTTTGCAGCCAGTCCTGAAGATACCTGATAAAACAGGGTCAGATGAAAGGGGAGGAGGTCCTCCCCAATCAGTGGACTTGGAAAGGGGCAGGGAGGAGATGAAGGAGGGAGGGTGGGATTGGGAGGGAATGAGGGAGCGGGATACAGCTGGGATACAGAGTTAATAAAATGTAGCTAATAATAAAAATTAAAAAATTTAAAAAAAGAATGTTGAAAGAGAGGACTGAGTATCAAACTGTCCCAGGACATCCAGAGACCTGTCATCCCTGCAGAGAGAACATAGCAGCCTTGATGCAGAAACAATGTCCTGGTGTAATTCTGTGTTCTGTTCCTTTCCTTCCTTTAAAGGAACAACACTTGTCCTGCAGATACAGTACAATGCTGAAGTCTCATCAATACTGTGTCTTCCACAGAATAACTCCATGTCACAACTCCATGTCTTTCTGTATGAATAACGTACACTATTAAAGAGCAAAGCCATATCTATTGAGAAACTTCACCACCAATAACAAACTATTATAACTGCTTTTCCAGAGTGAGGATATTGTAACAGAGGAGAGATTACATTTTGAAGTTTCCTGTAGGTTCAAGGTCTGTTTGAGTTGGACACAATCCTCTATCTCATGATAGAAGCTGTTTTGCCAATTGATGGCAGATGTATATGTGGAAAACAATGTTCTCAATTTTTCTTAATTATCTTCTTCCTAGATATTTCTGTTGGCATTAACATGTGCATATCTAGCCAAAGGACTATCAGGAGCTTATATGAATTCCATGCTCACACAAATAGAGAGACAATTCAGTCTCCCCACATCAACAGTTGGAGTTATCAGTGGGAGCTTTGAGATGGGTGAGTTACTTTTACATTTACTTATTTTTATATATTAATAGTTTATCCTTATTTCCTGCATTAGAGTATATAGTCTGAGTTATGTGCTTCCTGATAATTGATTGCATAGCCTGGTTTGTTGTGAAAAAGCTCCCTATTTAAATATCCTCATGATGGCAAATAATTATTGCCACACATTCTGATAGAGTCCTTTATTCTGATGAGGGTAGAGTATTAGGAGTATTAACATCTAATTCTACCATTTGATAACCCAAAGAGAAGCTAAGGGTTCTTTTCCTGCATTGTTAGAATGTTGCTGTGGCAGCTTGGAGGAACTTATGTTACAAATGAGAGAGCAAGTATTTCTATTATTCTACTGTGTCTGTGAGCTTGATGGCTCTCCACTCTTAGTTACTAGGGGAGATTAGCAAGCTTTCTTGTGTCTGAATTGCATCAGACACAATTCCTAAGAAGAGCGGATGAACTCCAACTCCTACTTTTGGGTGATGAACTGGGATATAAGATTACAATGGGTGAAGGAGGGAAAGATTCCCTCCATAAACAAGGTGGCCTGGAAGACTTGATATCTCCTTTCTCTAGTTTAATAATAGTTTTTACCTCTTTCATGGTGAAATTGTGATCAAAACAGCAAAGAGATTTAGGATTGAAAATTAACTCACCCACACTGAGGATGCTCTGTCCTGCCTCCCAGGGTCAAGCTCTTTAGTGTTTACTATTGCACTTATGTTCTAGACCTCCAGTAGGAGGCAGGATGAATGTCTTACATAGGCACTACACAGATTCTCCTCACGTTCAATGTGCTATATGAAGCAAGTGTGGAGCATTGGTTTTACAGGTTTCTAAAGGACACAGTTTTGCTATGGGAGACATTCTTGAAGGAGTTAAAGTTTTCCCGGCAAAGAAATGGACAGGTAAATGTGAAAGGAAAATTTGTTCAGGAAATCTCTGTTCAGAGAGTAAAGTGTCAAATCATTTGGGGATGAAGTCATCCCAGTTTTAAGGAAAATTATAACATGAGCATGGAAAGATGTACAGGGATGAGAAATTTATAGAGTCTGTAGCTTGCTGTGTTGTGTGATTTTTATAATTCAGATGGCAGAAAGCCAGTATGGGGTCAGGAGTGGATATTGATTTTTCTATGCAGAGGACTCTTTTTGAAAACACAGTGAAATTTCAGGATCATATTTAATTGCACACAATTAAGCTGTAGAGGTGAACAGAAAGTTGGTTACACTGAAGTGAAATTATCAGAACATTTAAACAGCCTGTCTGACAGTAATCTTTGTGTTTTTAACAACAAGGTAAATAGCATTTAAATCTGATTTTCAAGTGATTATTGGCTCCATAGTATTTTGTAGTTTTATGACAACAATGACATCCTATGCCAGTATTTATACTGTTGCTTTTCAAGCAAAATCCTAATGTTCCATTTTACAAATAAAGACTCAGGAGCCAGATGCTGGTGTGGAAGTCTACTGAGCAGAGAAAGCATATGATTGACCTCCCTACTCAACCAACATCACAGAAGGAAAAGTCCTTCCTTTGTCTTCACACTGTCTTAAATACCATGGAACCCTCCAATCCCTCCTTCCTTTGTTTTCTTATGTTCAACCTTGTCAACTGTTTGCCTGTTCTGCCTCTTGACATATAATTGGATTTATTTAGCTTTTGTTTACAGAAATCTCTATAAAAGTGTGTGCTACATCTGATCGACACCACACCTCTTTGTTTACAACAAAAAGAAAACTCTTGTGCTAATGGTGTGTACTAGACCTGAGCGACATCATAAATCCTTGTTTACAAGAAACAGAAAGCTTTTGGGTTAAAGATGTATGTTAGGGCTGAGCCCCTCCACATTATACTTTTATTGGTGTATGAATCAGGATTTATCATGTCACTACTGTATTCTACTTTACTATGAACAGAAATGATAATGCCCTGTTAATGATTATTGAAAACAATTTTTGTTCAAGCTCATGAAAAACTTTATTATTTTTATTCATTTTTTTGAAAACACTAATTTCTGTGAACTTCCTGGATTTCAGACTAAAGGTTTTCTGGTTAAGTAGAAAATATTAACTATTCATATTACCACTAGTTGTGTCAGGTGACTTAAGGGGAAGTCTTAAGTAGAAACAATTGTGAGAGGATGCAATTCACATTGATCAATGATAACAGTATTTGGTGAGCATTTCCCCAAGTAGTTTACAAGCAACCTGACCGTAGAATGGACCACATCTTACCTCTTCCATGGATTATTTGAGGGGCATACCAAGGCAATGTAAGAGGTAAACTCAGGCTAATGAGAGCAGAGACTTTTTTCCTTTCAACCAAAAAATATTTCTGACAACATCCTGTGCATTCAGAGGGGATACAGCTGTATGCTAGAAATATGCACAGAGTTCAAACTGTGGATATCCTGCAATTTTACCTTTTGCATGATGAAGTCAATGACAGAGAGGGTGTAATAAGAAGACAAAGGTAGGGCACACAACATTCAAAATTCTGCAAATTCTCTTCTGCTTAGATAGTAGACTAGAGAGAAAGAGAATTGGAAGAAATAAAAAGTCTTCATATATCTCTCAAATATGTAAGATCACTTAGAATTATGCTATCATTAGTGAAAAGTGTCTAATTTTTCTTATCTTTCCTTTATGCATAATATGATCAGGGTAAACATACTCATCATTTAAAAATATGTAGTTTGCCAAGAACTTATTTAAGTATTTGGTTCTTTTAAACTCACTTTTTTTTGTGTGTGTGTGTTTCCCAAGGGCAGGATAATCCAGAACAGAGCTTAAGTATTCTCCAGAGAGGAGGAGAAACTTCCTTCAGTTTCACAATTGCTTTACCTAGGCACCCATTCCTGCACTCTTAAGGTAGTCGTTAAACAATGAAGCCTAGAGTGTAAGTGATAGAGAGGCTATTGACTAACAGCTACCAATACTTTATATAAACAAACATTTTCATTCCCCTATCCAGGAAACCTTTTGTTGATAATATTCGTGAGTTATTTCGGAAGGAAAATTCACAGACCTATCATGATTGGTGTTGGATGTGCAATTATGGGCCTAGGGTGTTTCTTAATATCACTACCTCATTTCCTCATGGGCAGGTGAGTATTCCAGTCCTTGATCATAATTTAGGTTTAACTTTTACTTACAGGAAATGAGGCTCAGAATTCCTCCCTAGGAGGAGTAGTGCTCCCTCGATGTACAAAAGGTTAATTTGGAAATTAGAAGATGTAGTGTTTGGCCTGCCAATTTGTGACTCTAGTGGCCTCAGGTCTATTCAAGGTTCCATCCAGTCCATTTGTGAAGTGGGGACATCTCTTTACAAAATTGAAACACATGAATGGATTCTTGGAGTCAACCAAACCTTGTGCTGAGTCCTTTATCAGTACCATTTTGATACTTTGGCTACAGGTGGTCTATAGTTTGACATAGTTGCAGGTCACCAAGAGATAGACCAGTGACAAGGCTGATTTTTTTTGCCTGTTTACCATAGCAACTAACACAGAAAGTTGCAAAATGAAATTTTGTTGAGTTATCTATTACTCCCTTTCTGCTTTCTGGGGACAGTTTTTTTGTTCTTCTGTTCACCCTTGTGTCTCATAGTTTTCAATAATTTAATGTAAATGCTATACAAAATTTATTATTTATATTTGCATCCTATAAAATATTTTCTACCCTAGAATCATGGTATTCTTTGTTATAGAAATTAATTATTTACATTTAATATTTAGCCCCCTTAATTCATTTATTGTACTTCACCTCCCTCTGAACTTTGAACCTCTAGGCCATCTCCATGCCATTTTAAAAAAATTCTCCATCATTCTTTTGATTATAAAATTTTTACTTCCTTCTCTCATCTTCCTCTTCCTCCTGCCTCCACTCTCTAGTTTTTCATTCTTTCTTTTTTTTTCATTTTACTTTTGTTTTTAAGCTTTTTTTTCCATGTATTTTATGTGTTTTATAATTGTTTTGCCCCCAAAAATAGTGTGGACCATATGCATTTATGGTGTGCCCAGAGATCAGAAAAGAGTGTCAGATACCCTGAACCTGGAGTTAGCAGATGGTTGTCAACTACCATGTGTGGGCTGGAAAATGAACTCAGGTTCTCCTCAAGAGCAGCAAGTGCTTTTAAAAATTGAGCAATCTCTTCAGTCCTGTTCAGCTTTTCCTTTTGAAATAAGGTTTTGCTATACAGCTCAGCCTTGTCTGAAATTTAATATGTACCTCAGGTTTGCCTCAAACTCTTGGTGATCCTTCTGTGTTAGCCTTCCATGTTTGGTACTACAAGGATGAGCCACTGTTATGCCTGAATCGCGATACCCCAAAGACCACTACCAGGAGTCGAGTAGATTGCAAAACACATGAGGATCTTTTTATTACAAGCTGCAGCTTGGGCTCACATCCCCACCTCCTAAGTGGTGATAGCTGAGAGGCTTGTGCTCTGGTTACTTGAGTGATTTAAAGATTCTGGTCCCTCCCAGCATGCCCAGGATTTCTGCCTGGCAAGCATCTATTGGTGGAAACACAAAAGGGATGTTGCGTTTTGAATTGATTGGCTATAAGAAGGCCCCCAAACCAATGGTCTGGTGTTCCTTCCTAAGGGAATGGGCCAATTTCCTAGCAACTATGTCTTTAGTGGGTGGGGAATAGACTGCAGTAAGGCTAGTTCTTTCCCTCAGGGAGTTAAGGCTAGCCCTTCCTGAGCTGGCTAGACATATCTCCACCTGGCTGGCTTTAGTTCAAGCCAGTGCTTTAAACTTTAAAATAATAGCCACTGATTTTTAATCTTTTGGTCTCTCACCACCACAACTTGCTTTACCACTATCTTGCTCTTAGATATTCACTGGAAGAGCATCCTGCCTTCTGTTTCTCTGTTTACTCTCCCATACTTCTATCTAAAGAGAAAGAAATTCTCTATGTACTTTGAAGACATTGTCTCAAAGGTTGTGGGAGTTGAAATTAGAATTAGTATTCCAAGGCTTGTCCATAGCCAGTCATGCAGGGATGGACCTGAGGCAAACAAGTGAGCTTCCTAGAGTTGGCCCACTTTTTTTTTTTTGGCAAAGTCTACAATGGGTGAGTGCTAGTAGTAATGGCTCTCAAGAGGTTGTCTCTAGATTGGTTCTTGCTTTTGATTGCCTTTCCATGCTTGTCATTGCTGTGTCTCTCATATATCAGGCATGGCATCGAGAAATCCACACTGCCTACACTCTGGACTATTTGCTTCACTATGTTGGGCTGATTTCCTGCAGATTAAATTGAATAATAATCCATGTGATAATGCTGTTTAGAGGAACTGACGATTTCATAATTCCTGATAGTGATTTTATAGAATTACTGATTTGATTCAATCTCCTGCTGCCTAGTAGCAAAAACTAGTAGAGATCTGTGAATCCTTGCTTGTCACTGACATGTAAGCTTCACCAGGGTGAGGCTGGGCTTGATGCAGATTTATGACCAAGGTAATATTTCCTTTAGGTCAGGTCTCAATGTGCAGTAGAACAAATGAAAATTTTACCTTAAATTTTCTGTGAACTCATAAATAGCAGAAAGATGATTAATTAGTGCGCCTTAATGGAAAGTCATATAAACAATTGCCTGCTATTACCCCTTGGACTCTGTTAACCTTAAAAACTGTCAACCTTTTCCATGAAAGACTGTTGTCCTAATGAATGCACAAGTAAGACATTTTAAATATTAATGGAGAAACACATAATCAATAATTCTCCTGTGTAATGAATTTTATGATAATTGC
Source organism: Psammomys obesus (assembly GCF_907164565.1). Lineage (NCBI taxonomy): Eukaryota > Metazoa > Chordata > Mammalia > Rodentia > Muridae > Psammomys > Psammomys obesus. The sequence continues at coordinate 6,252,149 of NW_026590061.1, forward strand.
TTTTATGGCTGTGAAAGTATTTTGCTTCAGATGTCAAGACTATCATAGATGGTATAAAAAGGGGCTAAACACAAAGAATAAAGATTGCGGGTTGGGACCCATTGGGATCTACCTATCCAGATGTGTATATATCTGCACATCTAGCTGTCTGTGTAGATTGTCTATATGTATGTATGTATGTATGTATATACATATTTATATGTGTATGTCTATAAGTATGAGCACACGTATGTATTTATAATTTGTTTGTCTGTAAGTATGAGCATGTATTATGAGAGCTTTTTTGTCCTATTTGTTGAAAGAATGTGTGTATGTGAATGAATGAGAATTTTCTCTTTCTTTTTCCTTTTCCAGGGGCTCACATAGAGTTAATAAGTTCTGAGCCATGGAGGCACTTTGAAGCAAGAGTCAAGAATTTTTCTTTATGGCTACGCCTTTTTTACAGCCTGCTTTTACACACTGGCAGTTTTTAGCCAGAGAAAGCAGCCCTTGCTGAAGGGGAACAAGAGAACCTGAATAGCTTAGTCAGCAAGGTGTAGGCCCTCCAGTCTGAAGGCCAAGGTTCAAGAGCCCGCTATTTTTCTCTTGATCCTTGGACCCATCAAGGTCCAAGCAGGACTTTGACTCATTGGTAGCCAATTTCTAACTCTGGTGACAGGTTTCTTTTCTGGCTGTGTAGTCTAAAGCTGATATCTATTGGTATAAGTCCTTTGCTACCTCAATCAGGTGTGTTAGGTCAGGACATTTTGCAAAGTTTCTTATACTGTTTTCTCCTTGATAATTTCTTCTGAGGAAACTTGTTGTTTTCTCAAGAATTCAGTATCTTTTCCTGTGTGACTCTTCATCTGTGCCCCTTGTCCCTGGCTCCTTCAAGTGTAGTTTTTCTTTGATTTCACTGTAATAGATTTTCCCCATGATGGTCTTGACTATTTGTTCATACTAAGAGACAATAACAACAGAAACTTACCTGGGAATTCTATATGCAAGTGCAGACTTAGCTAATAGGAGTTTTCCTTACGTTTTTTTTTTTTTTTGTTTGTTTGTTTTTTGTATTTTGTTTTTTTTAATGTTGTATGCTTTTTAGTAGGTTGAGTCAACAGGAGATTGAGCAGGGGCCGGCTGATTCTTAGTTGTCTCTGAAGGGTGTGTAACTTGCGATCCTAGGAAAAAATTCCCTGCTCTTGCTAAATAGGTGGAAACCTGGCTAGCAGCCAGAGATGAATGGGAATATTACCTTTTATTATGCAGAGTTAAAAATGTAATGACCCTCCTTTCTGGTATCTGTGTCCTCAGTGTACCTCTTTGAATCCTCTTACACTTGGGGAGATGGAGGATCTAGGTATTCTGTCTGTGCACTTTAACCACCACTTTAGATTGCTTTTTGTGTACCTACCTGGGCCCTGAATTGGGAGCCTCTTTTTTCAGGTTTCCAAGGAAACCTGGAATATACTACTGTTCCCAGAAAAGTGATGGTTCCATTTCCCTTACCTTCTGATTCAGTGGCCATTTGCTTATCTATGTTCCAGTATCAAAATTTTATTGAGTTTAACTTGGTTACACTTTCAATCTCATACTTACAGTTTTCTGTTTTCTTTTTAGTTATTTTGTTTATATATCTTACTGTAGTGGGATGTGTGTTTGTTTGTGTGTGTGTACTTCCAAGAGAGGTCAGGCAACAACTCTTATAAGTCAATCCTCTCTACCTGTGGGACCTGGCTTGCACATAATAAGCATCTTTACCCATAGAGGCATCTGCTATATCATAAGCCTTTTTTATTTTTTACTTTTGAAGAAAGTTTCATTTGCCTCATGGTACTCTCAAACTTACTCTATAGTTAAGGATATTTATGAACTTCTGATCCTCTTATCTACATCACCTGAGTGCTGGGATTGCAGGAATTTCGCCCCATGCCTGGTGTTATTCAGTGCTCATGGTCAAACATGGGACTGTTGCTTGCCAGGCCCCAATGACCAGCTGAGCCACCTCTTCATATCTACATCTTTTTATCTGTGAGGTTGGGCTTCCTTCCCTCCACGCCATTTAAATTAAAAAAAATTACTAATTACATTTTATTCACTTTGTATTCCCCCATAAGCCCCTTCCTCCTCCCTTCCTGATCCTACCCTCCTTCCCCTTCTTCACAAATGCCCCTCCCCAAGTCCCCTGATCGGAGAAGTTCTCCTCTCCTTCCTTCCTTCTGATGTTAGTCTATCAGATCTCATCAGGAGTGGCTGCATTGTTGTCTTCTGTGGCCTAGTAAGGCTGCTCCCTACTCAGGGTGAGGTGATCAAAGAGCAGGCCAATCCAAGTAACCCACTTGGACACTAAATTACCATGGGCTACATCTGTGCAGGGGTTCTAGGTTATCTCCATGCATGGTACTTGTTTGGAGTATGAAGAAAACAGGAAACAGGCTGGGAACCTGCCACAGAGGGCCTCTAAAAGTCTCAGCCCTCTCATAACCCCCTTCCTTCTCCCCTCCCAAAAGTGTAATTAATAAAAAAAAAGAAAGAAAAATAAAGAAGCTTGAACTACCCAGTGATTCAATGCATGACCTTGTAAGTGACGGACTGAACAGCTGTAAGTAGTCACACAAAGGCTAGAGTTATTTAAAAAAAAAGGCTTAGCCCTGCAGACTATCAAAGCAGATGCTGAGACTTATGGCCAACTGTTGGGCAGTCTGCATGGAATCTTATGTAAGAAATGGGAAATAGTGAGATCTGGAGAGGACAGGAACTCTACAAGGAGAGCAACAGAACCAGAAATTTGAACACAGGGGTCCTCCCAGAGACTTAAAAAATTTTTTTAACTGCCACTTTATTGGTATTTGGGGGATTAAATGGACCTTGAATGAATAATTGAGTTTTAAGTAGTTAATGGATCAAATGAAGTTTATTTTATCTTCTAAGGTATTTTAAAGGATCTGAAAGTTTGTGGATAGAATTTAAAAATTGTTTTTTTTTCTTCTAATCAGTGTCAAGAAATATTAGACTATTATCGTGCTTTCCCACTTTCTGTCGAAGGTGATAATTCTTTGAATCTGTCCTATTCTCATGGGCTCACGAGTAGAGAGACACAGGCCCTTTTCCAAGTTCACTGAACAACTCTGTGGGGATTTCCAGGAAGTTGTTCTAAGGAAGAGTTATTCTGCGTTTTGTGGTATAGCATGCAGCATAGAAATTATAATGTTGGCAAGTAAAGCGCCCTCATCATACAGAATTTAGCAGCCTGTGTTTTCCTCTGGTTGTCTTTCATCTAGCAAAGTCTTTGAAATAAATAAAGTGTACTCTACAATGGGAAAGACTTAGCTGAACACATTTTCTACTACGCCTGAATTTGGTCATTTTCTTTCTAAGAGAATCTTTTTTTTTGTCTTTTTTATTTTTTATTAATTACACTTTATTCATTTTGTATCCCCCCATAAGCCCCTCCCTCTTCCCCTCTCAGTCCCACCCTCCCTCCCATTTCTGCATGCATGCCCCTCCCCAATTCCACTGATAGGGGAGGTTCTCCTCTCCTTTCTGATTTTAGTCTATCAGTTCTAGTCAAAAGTGGCTTCATTGTCCTCTTCTGTGGCCTGGTAGGGCTGCTCCCCCCTCAGGGGGAGGTGATCAAAGAGCAGGCCAATCAGATTATGTCAGAGGCAGTCCCTCTTCCCATTACTAGGTAACCCACTTGGACACTGACCTGCCATGGGCTAAATCTGTGCAGGGGTTCTAGGTTATCTCTATGAATAGTCCTTGGTTGGAGTATGAGTCTCTGGGAAGTTCCCTGTGTTCAAATTTTCTTGTTCTGTTGTTCTCCTTGTGGAGTTCCTGTCCTCTCCAGCTCTTACTATTTCCCACTTCTTACATAAAATTCCATTCACTCTAATTTGCTCAAGTTGAGGACCACAGTTTATTAGAGACACTGTGTTGACAGTTGGTGAATTCTGTCACCTCTCATTATGATGTCTGTATTTTTTGTTTTGTTGGGGTTAATGATCACATGGAAGAACAGTTGTTAGAATTCTCAGAAAGGAAGGATAGGACCACAGCACAGAGAACCCAGAGCAGGTGTCTTGTTTTCTGTTGCTTGTGTCTTTCTAAACTTTTATATTTTTAATTCTATTTTATTAATGCTCTTGTTTTTGGCTTTTGCTCTTTATTTCACACCAATTATTCCTAGGAAATAGTCATTTAGAAATCACACAGGGTGACATTTGAGAATATGAAAACTTTGTTACCTACCTGTAGAGACTTGAGAGTTAAGTGTAAAGAATGGACACACTTTTTGGTGACTATCAAGTTTTCTTAATGAAACTGATTACTTACTTGAATTCATTCATTCATTTATTCATTCAGGTTTTTGATTTGTTTGTTTTGAGACAAGATCTAATGAAGCCCAGGCTGCCCTCAAGCTTGCTGTGTAGCTGAGGGTAGCCTTGTGGTTCTGAGTCTCCTCTCTGCCTCTCAAGTGCTTTGGTGACAGTCAGGGGACACCACAGCCAGTTCATGTAGATCTGGAACTTAACACCAGACCTACCTGTGTAGCCTAAGGATACAGATTTCTATATTTATTTATTTGTGTGTTTGTGTGTGTAGATAAGAAGACTATTTATAGACTCCTTCTTTTCTTCTGCCCTTATGTGGGTTTCGGGGATTGAACTCAGGTGTTCAGGCATGTGCAGCAAGTGCTTGACCTGCTGAGTCATCTCGCTGGCCCCACCATAGGACTTATGGTGATGAGAGTGACCGCTGTGTAAACATGTCTCTACTGGCTCTGGATGTGTCTTCAGGGAAGCAGGGGTCACTAATCTGCAGATGCTCTCCTTCCACTCAGCTCCTGACAGTGAATGTTTCCCGTGTCCACACAGATATGAATATGAAACAACGATTTCACCTGCAAGCAACTTGTCCTCAAACAGCTTCCTGTGTATGGAAAACAGAACCCAGACCTTAAAGCCAACACAAGACCCAGCAGGTTGACCAGTGCTTCTTATGGCTTTCTGATCAGAGGCTCAGCCGCAGAATACTCCTTTATGAAAGGCTTTGAATATGACAGTGGGTATGGTAGACATGTGAGACAAATGAACAAAATTTATTACCTCCTTCAGTGATGGGATTTGGCTAATAACCTAGAATACTCTCTGCCCTGAGATTAAATGTGCATATTAAGACTTCTTTGTTTCTTTTTTATTTATCTTTTTTAATTTTTATTTTTTCTTATTAGTTACATTTTATTAACTCTGTATCCCAGCTGTATCCTGCTCCCTCTTTCCCTCCCAATCCCACCCTCCCTCCATCCTCTCTACTCTTCCCCTTTCCAAGTCCGCTGATGGGGGGGACCTCCTCCCCATTCATCTGACCCTGTTTTATCAGGTCTGCAAAGTCCTCCTCTGTGGCCTAACAGGACTGTTCCTCCCTTGGGGGGTGGGGAGGTCAAAGAGCCAGCCACTGAGTTTCCGTTAGAAATAGTCTTTATCCCCCTTACTATGGGAAACCAATTAGTTACTGAGCTACCACGGGCTACATCCGAACAGAGGTTCTAGGTTATATCCATACATGGTCCTTGGTTGAATGTCAATCTCAGAGAAGATCCTGTGCCCAGATATATTTGGTCCTTGTGGAGCTCCTATCCTTTCCCCATCAGACTAATTCCCCTTCTTTCTTATGATTCCTTGTACTCTGCCAAAGGTTTGGTTATGAGTCTTAGTGTCTGCTTTGAAACACTGCTAAGTAGAGTCTTTCAGATGCCTTCTGTGATAGACTCCTGTCATACATTCAATGCACATCCCATCTGTCTTTCTAAAAGAGGATTGATTATCTTATCCGTGTCTGCTCTCTTGATTATCATTTTTAGGTGTATAGATTTCATTATGTTTACCATATCTTATAGGTCTATATTAGCGATTATATCAACAGAGAAGTGGATACAGAACTTGTGGTATTTTTACACAATGGAATACTACTCAGCAATCAAAAAGGAGGAAATTATAAAATTTGCAGGCAAATGGTGGGATCTAGAAAAGATCATTCTGAGTGAAATATCCCAGAAGGAGAAAGACTTCTTTGTTTCTTAAGCAACAACATAGGTTTAGTCTTAACAGGAAAAATGACTTAGAAGGATAGATTTAGACACATGATATGATCTAAATAATTGGTTTTCTGTTGCTGTAATATAACACTGATATGCTGTATGTTTACAGAAAATTTTGAATTAACTGTCAGTAATACTTAATACTCATGTGGTTTTCTACTATTTTAATGCAGAGTGTGTGAAAGAAATTAAATCATTAACGTGGATATGTGTAATGGTAGGCAATTTTATACGTGGAATTGGTGAAACTCCCATCATGCCTTTGGGTATTTCCTACATAGAAGATTTTGCCAAATCAGAAAGTTCTCCCTTATACATTGGTAAGAACGAAAATCACCCTTAGGAGGGTAGAAATAAATTGTATTTTTGGGTCTTTGTGGTTTCCAGAGAGTGAGCAGAGTGCTACACACTGTAGGTCATTTGGATGTTCAATGGGGAATTTTATAGGGGCTCCAGAACAGTCACTTCATCACACTGCTTCTCACTGTTGGGGAGTCCTTTCATACCACCACACTATCTGAAAATCATTAAAAGATTCCCCAATATTTTCTGGAAAATCTTGCTTAGATTTATTTATTTATTGTATTTTTGCTGCTTTTAGGTTCTTTCACCTCTAATTTATTGTGACTTTCATATTGGCCATTTTTGTGTCTGTAGTACTTTAAAATTGAGTTTTACTTTTTCTCTTCTTTCCTCTCTCTGTTTCTGTCTGTGAGTGTGTGTGTGTGTGTGTGTGTGTGTGTGTGTGTGCGCATGTATGCACTTGCATGTTAATGTGGTGTTCAGAAGACGTTTGTGGATTAAAGTGTTGTTCTCAGGCCAGGTTTGGTACAAGGCCTCTACCTGCTGAGGTATCTGGTTGGCCCTGTAAGGTTTCCCTTGTCATGTTGTCTTATGCATAATTGCAGACCAAGCCTTACCAGGAACTGTAGTAAGCATGTCTTCTCATGTTTACCATGCCAAATGGTTTCTCATTTACCAGCTGTTTGCTTTAATACTGGGGGCTCTGCACCCTGCTTCTCTATGAAGTTAATAATACAGTTTCCTGCCCTATAACTCCTCAGCAAAGACAGCCTTTTTTTTACCATTTTAACAAATATCTGTGTTTATTTGTTTGTTTGTATTTCTTGGAATTCTCATAAAAATCTATGCATTTTTCAGGCAGGAGGCAACTTAGTATCCATCTTCTTTTGTTGTCTCCTAAACACTGTGAGGTTATTATGAAAAATTTGCTTATGTTCTTGAGTATATCCATCCATAGTTGATTACCAGTCTGTAACTGTATATAGGAGTGATTTTAAACCTGTGGGTCACAACCCTTTTGGGGCTCAAGTGACCCTTTCCCAGGGGTGGCATAAGAGCACCTGAAACCATAGATATTTGTATTACCGTTCATTATGTTAGGAAAATTACAGTTATGACGGAGCAACAAAAATAACTTTATGGTTGAGGGTTACCACATGTGTCCAAAGCATTAGGAAGATTGAGAAGTAATGTTAGATATGATATTTTTCCATTAATGTAGACATATCACTAAAAAAACAAACAAAAGCTCAAAGTGGTTAAGAAAAGCAAGAATAGAGTTAGAATTAATCAAGATATTTTTAAATAAAAATGTCATTTTTTGAAACTTATTAGTTTGGCATCATTCTTTTTATATTGTTAATCTTGCCATTCTCTTCAGATACCTTACAAGACATGAGAAAAAATTTACAAGCAATTTTTTATTATAAGCTGTTAAAATGGATCTGTTTATCAAAACTCTAGAGATAGATATATACATACATATATAAAATATATAACTATATTAAAATATAAGTTGCGTTGTAGCTAGACCTTTGGCTACTTTATTGGGTTCTTTTTCCTACTTCCCTACACCACCCCTAACCTTCCCAACATCCTAGCACTAGGTAGAGGAGAAAGAAGATTAGAGGGGAAAAGGGGACATCATTATCATAAACTACTTGCTGCAGATTAAGGGCCTGAGTTCCTTGGGGAAAGTTAATCTTGGCCAGGATATTTCCAAACAGCAAACAGTAATCCAGCAAACAGTAATCAGTAAGCAGCTGCAAAGGGCACAGCAGCCATTACTTCACTGAGGGCTCTGACTTTTATTCACCCTCTGAAGAGTCCCTAGAATTTCAAACCTAAACTATCTGTAGCTCATAGAATCACAGCCCTGCCAGAGCACAAGACAAACCACAGTTTGCTTGTGTGAACAATCTGAAGCAGCTCCATTTCCCACATCTGGAATTAAAACAAAAGCATAATCTCATAACATAACTTTTTTTTTAAGGAAACCAAATTTCTCAGTACATTTTAAGTATCTTATATTTATTATACAAAACTTAGTTTTCTAAATTAAAAGCCATATAATTATATCAATATTTTATATGTGTATGTAGATGTATAATCAAAAAACAAGAATATAGTTCTATATATGGTTCTGTAGCTGAAAGGATATAGAAGCCAAATATAACAACGAGAGATATCTATGCTAGACAATAAGTTAAATATAGAAGAAATGCAGTTGCTTATGGAAAGACATAAGTACTGAGAATCCATAAGTCCACGTACTGGGGACTCTTCTACTTAGTGCACAGAGTGAGAGGAGGAAAAGCCAAACAAGGAGCATCCATGGTAAAAGTAAACTGTGAACATATAGTTTGGAAAAAGTGTTAGAAGGAAGCTAACAGATGAGGAGCTGGACAACTGTTGAGGTTAATTTAATGGTATGGTCTAATCCTGTTTATTATTAACACTATAATTATTATCTAACCTGCTATCATAATCAATAAAAGATTCAGACAGCTGATAGATTTTAGAATAGCCTTGTATCACCTTGGGTATAGTAGATATTACCTCCTAAGTTATCTATCTTCCAAGCCTCCATCCCATGCCATGTGCTCTAATAATTTCTATTTGGGCTACCTCCCACCCATAACCCTAAGATACTCGCTAATGATCCTCATCTGGGCCAATTTCTTTCATCCTTGCCAAATTGGCCTTGTGCTTCTCTCCATGTTAACCCATAATGGCTCCCTGATTCCTTCCTCCTCCAAAATCTCTCTACTTCTTTGCCCCAAGATCCTTTTGTTTCCAAAGCCCAAGAACTTTTGTAATACCTTCATTCCTTTGGCCCTTCCTAGATACAGGCATTTTATTGGTCAAACAGGAATAATTTCTTAGACAAGGTTTACACAAAGACAGATGTATGTGAGATTTTCCTCTAGACAGCAACAGATCTTGGGGCCAGTAATTAGGATGAGAATTTATTGTGCCACAGCAACCCCCAAAAGACAACAATGTCAAGTAAGCTAAGAAAAATAAAGATTAATAGTAGAGGAAGTGATTCATGATGGAGGTCACTGGTCGTTCCAAGAGAGCACCTTAGAATGGGAAAGCATCTGAGCACTATGAGAGGCAAGGAATCAAGGCACTGTAAGGCAGGAAAGAAGTCAATGGAGGCTGGAGATCTTGTAGGAATCATTGCACAGAGTGCATAAAACAGCAGGGAGAGTTTGAGAGACCAAGGAAGATTGAAGGGTTTGGTATTAAGAAGCCAGGCACACAGAGGAGGACTAACATATAGATCCATGGAGAAAGAGGAAAAGACAAAATCTAAAATGAAGGAAAGAAGTTGAAGTTGCTTATATCTCGATTTTCTGTTGGTGGGGATGGCTCAGGAGAGATTCTCCATTTTTGTGCTCTTCAGGGCTCCCTGCCTAGGGAGTGGTTCTGCCCACAGTGGACTCAGTCTTCTCACATCAATTTACTTAATTAAGAGAGTCTCCTACTGACATGTCCAATGGAAACTCCAATGAAGACAATAATCTACTGAGACACTACACCCAAGTAATTCTATTTAAATAATTGTGTCAAGTTGACAATGAAAGCTAAGAATCAAATAGGCACTGAAAACATGGCTATGGACATATCAGAGGTTTTGCTCACATCATGCTTTGATGCTTTGATGGGGCTGCCTGTGATAGTTCAGCCTTGGCTTTAACGCAGCATAAAAGATAATTTGGAAAGTGTCTAAGTAAGGAAGCTTCTATGTCAGTCAACTTCCTTTCACTTTAGTAAATACCTGAGGATGTTTATAGTAAGAGAGATGATTAACTTGGCTCACAGTTTTGGAGATTTTAGTCTATGTTCCTGGACTATGAGGTTTGGAGGCTTTCAATGAGGGAGCTCATTATGGTGGAAGGATGTATGTAGTAAAACCAATCCATCTTATGACTGGGAAGCAAAAGAGAATGAAGAAGGAGCTATGGTTCTAGCCCATATGGCCTGAAGACACACCACCATGCCCTGCATGGGAAGGATTCTATTAGATTCCAGTGAAACAAGTCTATAACAGATGAGGTTCTAGGGAACATTTAAAACGAAACAATTAGAGCTCCTTTTTCAATATTGTAATAACAATGTACATGTAACACATATATGTACATGTAACACATATATGTACATGTTGCATACATACCAAGCTTAATTTCTTTATACATTGAATATGTAAAAGTATTTGAGATAGTGGGGAGAATAACTTATTGGTAAATCACTTGCCTGGCCTATTGGATTTGATGCCCATCTCTGCAAAAGAAGGAAAAAAATAAGGTTAAAAATAAATCAATCTCAAGGCATTTGTGTGTGTGTGTGTGTATAAGCAGATTTTTTTGTGTGTTCATTTACATTCATCTCTTCATACATGCCCCTCCCCAAGTCCACTGATAGGGGAGGTCTTCTTTTCCTTCCTTCTGACCCTAGTCAATTAGGTCTCATCTGGAGTGGATGCAGAGGATGGAGGAAGGGAGGGATTGGGACGGGAGGAGGGAGGGAACCACAGGGGGGATACAAAGTGAATAAAGTGTAATTAATAAAGAAAAAATATTTTAAATAAAAAATAATAAATAAAAATAAATAAATTCATCTCTTTGTTTACTTCCAGGGATTTTGGAAACAGGAAAGATCATTGGTCCTTTGACTGGATTTTTGTTGGGATCCTTCTGTGCAAGGATTTATGTAGACACAGGTTCTGTGAATACAGGTAACACAATGCATTTTATTTGTAAATAAAATAAACACTATCCCTAGAGTGTAGGAGAATTCTCAGGAATGCTATACCTCTGCCTCTTTTGATCCTCAGTAAGCTAAATATCACTTACAGATGGCAGACCTAAGGGGAGAAGGGAAATGATGAAACGCCACCTTCTTAATCAAAATTCACTATTCTCCAACCACATTTCAGCCACCCCTTTAGTTTAAAATTGTTATATACATTGGGTTTTCTCAATGAGGCATTCACTATGTATAACAAAATGGCTTTTTCAGGTGTGTGATGAGCGTCAAATTGTAAAGGTTTCACAGGAGAAACAGAAGAATTCATTACTGCTAGAAAATATGTCATCATGTAGTACTAGATACACAAAATGTAAACAATAATTGGCTAACATGCATTTTATCTTATCTTTGTGTGTGTGTGTGTGTGTGTGTGTGTGTGTGTTTGTGGTGTCTGATGAAGTCAGAAAAGGTCAGACCTCCTGAAATCAGCATAACAGGAAACTGTATGTTTCCCGTGTGGGTGCTGCGAATAGAGCTCAGAAGCTCTGCAAGAGCAACAGTAACTCTAGGCCACTGAAAATTCTCTCCAGGCCCCTTCCTCACCTACTGTGATGTTTTGAGACAAGACTACATCAGGTTATAGCTAGTTCCTTAAATATGTCTCAAGTCTTGTTTCTGTCGTGTAGAAATGTAGTTTTAACAATTACTGCAGGTAGCACTCTGGAACCCTTTCTTTAATTTTAATTTCACCTAATTGATGAACCTCAGACACCTTTTTTAAAGGTCTGAATAAGTCCAGTGGGGGTGGCAGATGCCAGAAATCAAAGCTTTGGGAAGCAGAGACAAAAGATCATAAGTTCAAGGCCCAAACAACAATAAGAACAAATTATACAGCAAAGTTTATGCTCAGATGGAATTATGAGAATTGATAGTTTTCTGTAGTTTGCAGAGGAACAAATGATGCAAGCTAATACAATATCTGAATTTCTTTCCAGATGACCTGACCATCACTCCCACTGATACACGCTGGGTTGGAGCTTGGTGGATTGGCTTTTTGATCTGTGCAGGAATGAATATCCTGACCAGCATCCCATTTTTCTTTTTTCCAAAAACACTCCCAAAAGAAGGACTAGAGGAAAATGAGGATGGAACTAAAACTGACAATGAAGATAAATACAAAGAAGAGTTCAAAGAGGAAAAACATGGAATCACTAAAGGCAAACAGGAAAACTTTATAACCGTCTTTGTTTCAGATGGGTCTGCAGTCAGTGGGCACTTGTCATGCTGTGCTGAGTTAAGATAGTTTGTCAATAACTGTCCCTACTCAGACGTGATAAATTTCTTTCACAGTTACCACTTAGAAACAACTGACATAATTTGGAACCTGACTTAACAAAGATTAGACTTTATGAAAAATTCAAGCCAATGTGAACAGTCAATGAGCAGATATATTTACCCATCTGTTTTGAAAATTCTATTTTATAGAAAATATTAATCCAAGTTAAAAATAATCAGAAGTCTAAGCTAAATATAAAGATAAAAGACTGTTTGATAAGATTTAGTTGTGAGCATTCTTGAAGTCAAGGCTGAAACAGAAAACATGTTAAGTGACATAACCCTCTGTGTCTGAAGGAATGTGATAGTTTACAGGAAAATTGTTCCCTTAGAACAAACTGCTTTTAAGCAAGCAGGAATGTCATTAACCTATGATGGAGAGTAGTGATGGTTTGGTGAGAAGCTAAGGTAGGACACCTGAGTGTTCTGGCACAGACTGGTAAACACTTTATTGATGACATCGCTATTTCCTCCATCACTCATAGCCCCCAACAGCTACGTGCACTTAATAGTCACACATCTGCTTTGAACACTACAAACCAGGCTGAGGAGCCAGTCATATTGGGAGCCAGCGTAGGGGCTTGAACATTCTTAGAATCATGGTCATGTTAGTGATTGTCCTGAAAGGGTCAATACTGACCTTTCTGTGCAGTTTTGTGATCTGCCAGGTCAACCTAATTTCAAAACTAGGAAAGAGCTGAGCAGAGACTAAGACATACAGGAAATAACTGAGCTGTGGAGACACACTTAGGAGGGAAGTCAACAAACATGGATGAGTTCAAAACTCCCTGGAATTCTGTCTGCAGCCCATTCATTCATAAACATGGATTTTACCCCTAGAGTCCAGTTTTTAATTAAGCTCTTTCCCTCTACTTCTAAATTGTCTCTTCTTGATACTTTTCTCTCAATGAAATTCTCTGTAATTTATTAAGGAGAGTATAAAATTAGAAAATCAAGACAGTAGACATGAAAAGGAAGGAGACTATTAAATGTGAATTTCAGGCAAATTATCTTCAGTGAGATTCAATCTAATTTCTAGAGACAGGCTACAAACTTCAGTCTCAGCTTCTTAAGCAGGGAAAAGCTTTGGGTAAGTTACTTGGAAAGTGCTTGCTTGGTGTACACCAACTGAGTCAGCATTCCTTACAGTGAGACCTTCCTGCTGAACTGTTTAAACATATCACTAGGTGGTTCTAATGCATGTACTGCTCTGAAGTGCTGGCGAGATGCTAGGGCTGTCTGGATAGCAGCATGATTTCTGGAGCCCTCCCGAGATTTTAGCTTACCTATTCTCAAATAAGGCCAGTTGTGCCACTAACTTTCTGATGTGACTTAAACAGTGATAGAGAACTTTAGCCTCAAAGAGGTAGAGATTTACCAAATGCATTTATGTCCCTGCACTGCATATGTAAGAAGATTTTAGGAGAACACTGAGACAAAAGGCAAGGTCAAGTTAGCTTGGTGATATTTATACTCTCTTGTTTCAGATTTCTTGCTTTTCATGAAGCGCCTGTCCTGCAACCCAATTTACATGCTTTTTATGCTTATAAGTGTGCTTCAGGTCAGTGCACTTACTGAAGGAGTTACCTTCCTGCCTAAATACCTGGAACAACAATATGGAAAGTCAACTGCAGATGTAGTCTTTCTCACAGGTATGTGATTTCATTATTTCTTTAATAGTCCTTCCCTGAAGAGCCTGGAATTCGTTGGCCCAGGAGACAACTTCCTGAACAGAGCACCAACAATACAGGCTCTAAGATCAATTAATGGGACCTCATGAAATTAAAAAGCTTCTGTAAAGCAAAGGACACTGTAATCAGAACAAAACGACGGCCTACAGAATGGAAAGGATCTTCACCAACCCTATATCTGCAGTGGGCTAATATCTAGAATATATAAAAAACTGAAGAAGTTAAACACCAACAAACCAAGTAATGCAGTTAAAGAATGGAGTTCAGAGCTAAACAGAGAATTCTCAATAGAGAAATATCAAATAGCAGAGAAACACTTAAGAAATTCTCAATGTCCTTAGTCATCAGGGAAATGCAAATCAAAACAACTCTGAGATTTCACCTTACACCCATCAGAATGGCTAAGATCAAAAATTCAATTGATAACATATGCTGGAGAGAATTGGGAGAAATGGGAACCCTCCTCCATTACTGGTGTGGATGTAAACTTGTACAACCACTTTGGAAATCAATCTGATGCTTTCTCAAACAGTTATTAATAGTGCTACCTTAAGATCAAGCTATAGCACTCCTAGGCATATATCCAAAATATGCTCATCTATACAAGTTCATTTGCTCAACCATATTTATAGCTCCTCTATTTGTAATAGCCAGAATCTGGAAACCACCTAGATGTCTCTCAATAGAGGAATGGATACAGAAATTGTGTACATTTACACAGTGGAATACTACTCAGCAATTAAAAACAAGGAACTCATGAATTTTGCAGGCAAATGGTGAGAGTTAGATTAAGATCACCTTAAGTGCGGTATCCCAGAAACACAAAGATACACATGGTGTATACTCACTCATAAGTTGTTATTAGACATATAATATAGGATAAATGTAATAAAATCTGTAGTCCTAAAGAAGCTAAACAATAAGGAAGACACTAGGGAAGAAGCTCGGTCCTCATTCAGAAGGGAAAATGAAATAGACATCAATAGACATTGGAATCAGAAGACAGGGAACAAACAGTCCAGAAGCCTACCACAAATGGCCTCTGAAAGACTCTATTGATCAAGGTATTGAAGCAGAGGCTGAGACTCATAGCCAAACTTTGGACAGAGTGCATGGAATTTTATTAATGAAAGGGGAGATATAAAGGCATGGAAGGGAGAGGAGCTCCGAAAGAAGAGCAACAGAGCCAAATAAACTGGGCCTTGGGGGGGCCTGTAGAGACTGATAGCCCAATCAAGGACCATGCATGGAGAGGACCTAAAACATCTGCTCAGATGTAGCCAATAGACTCAGTGTCCAAGTGGAATACCTAGTAAGGGGAGCAAGGGCTCTTTCTGGCATGAATTCAGTGGCAGGCTTCCTGATCACCCCCCCCCCCTTAGGGGCAGGGTGCAGCCTTGCCAGGCCACAGAAGAGGAAGACAATGCAGCCAGTCCTGATGAGACCTGATAGGGTCAGATATAAGGAGAGGCAGACCTCCCCACTTTCCTGAAAATTTCATCATTGCCTTGTTTTTAATAGCTGAGTAGTATTCCAAAATGGACTATCTGTGGACTAGGACAGGAGCATGGGAGAAGAACAGGGAAGGAGGGAGGGGTTGGGAAGGAGACAAGGGACAGGGCCACAGTCAGGATACAAAGTGAATAAACTGTAAAAAATAATAACAATTAAAAAAATAGCCCTTTCCTCTACCACAAAAACATGATAAACACTCAGACGATGCAACTAGGAGACTACAGTGAAATTGGAATCTGTTAGGCTATTCTTGTAAATTTCTTCTTTCCAGTCTCCATGGAAATCATGAAAAGATGGGGGAAAGAAGCCACAAATACCCTCTAGTTCTCTATCAAATCATAGTTATAGAAATCTTTGGGGAAGCTCATGTCAGTCAATTTTCAGACTGGAATATGTTGATTCAAAAATGAATACAGAGTTACTCATTGGGATTCTGTATCTTACTCCCAGATTTTACTACTGGGCTCCAATATTTGCTCTCCTTATCACTCCTAATTTAGCTGCTTGATCTCCTGGTCTGAGGAGTCTGTGCAGCCACACAGCTTTTTTCATGAGTACACTAAAACGAGGGGTCATAAGCAACTTTGGAATTTTCCTGGTTTCATTTGACTCTTGAAAACTGAGTTCTTTATATTTTCTGGATATTATCCCCCTGTCATATATAGGGATGAGGAAGATACTTTCCCAGTCTGTAGGCTGTTGTTTGTTCTGATGACAGTCTCCTTTTCTTTACAGAAGCTTTTCAGTTTCATGAGGTCCCATTTTTTTATTTTTTATTTTATTTTTTAAATTTATTTTTTATTTTTTTATTAATTACACTTTATTCATTTTGTATCCCCCCATAAGCCCCTCCCTCCTCCCCTCCTGATCCCACCCTTCCTCCCCTTTCTGCATGCATGCTACTCCCCAAGTCCACTGATAGGGGAGGTTCTCCTCTCCTTTCTGATCTTAGTCTATCAGTTCTCATCAAAAGTGGCTGCATTGTCCTCTACTGTGGCCTGGTAAGGCTGCTCCCCCCTCAGGGGGAGGCGATCAAAGAGCAGGCCAATCAGATTATGTCAGAGGCAGTCCCTCTTCCTATTACTATGTAACCCACTTGGACACTGAACTGCCATGGGCTACATCTGTGCAAGGGTTCTAGGTTATCTCCATGAATAGTCCTTGGTTGGAGTATGAGTCTCTGGGAAGTTCCCTGTGTTCAAATTATCTTGTTCTGTTGCTCTCCTTGTGGAGTTCCTGTCCCCTCCAGCTCTTACTATTTCCCACTTCTTACATAAAATTCCATTCACTCTGCCCAACATTTGGCCATCAGGCTCAGCATCTGCTTTGATAGTCTATACTGCAGAAGCTTTCAGAGGCCCATCTGTGGCAGGTTCTAAGGTTGTTTCCTGTTTTCTTCTGGCTTTCAGAGGCCCTCTGTAGCAGGTTCCGAGGTTGTTTCCTATTTTCTTTTTCTTCTGATGTCCATCCTCTTTGCCTTTCAGGATGGGGATTGAACATTTTAGTTAGGGTCCTCTCTTTTGCTTAGTTTGTTTAGATGTACAGATTTTAGTGGGCTTGTTCTATGTTGTATGTTTATATGAGTGAGTATATACCATGTTTGTAGCAGCTTTATTTGTAATAGCCAGAAGCTGGAAACAGCCCAGATGCCCCTCAACTGAAGAATGGATGCAGAAACTGTGGTACATCTATACAATGGAGTATTACTCAGCAATAAAAAATAAGGAAATCATGAAATTTGCAGTTAAATGGTGGGACCTGGAAAGGATCATCCTGAGTGAGTTGTCCCAGAAGCAAAAAGACACGCATGGTATATACTCACTCATATAAACATACACCATTTTTTATTTTTGATCTTAGAGCCTATGCTGTTGGTGTTCTGTTCAGGAATTTGTGTCCTGGGCCAATGAGTTCAAGGCACTTCCCCACTTTTTCTTCTAACAGTTTTAGTGTGCCTGGTTTTATGTTGAGGTCCTTGATCCATTTGGACTTATGTTTATGCAGGGTGATGTATATGGATCTGTTTGTATTTTTCTACATGTATATCTCCAGTTAGACCAGCATTGTTTGTTAAAGATGCTCTTTTTTCCATTGCATTGTTTTTGCTTCATTATCAAAAATCAAGTATCCAAGTGTGTGTGGATTTATTTCTGGGGTTTCATTGATCCACCATTTTGTTTCTATGCCAATACCAAGCAGTTTTTCTTACTGTTGCTCCATAGGACAGCTTGAGATCAGGGATAGAGATACCTCCAGATGACCTGTTAATGTACAGGATTGTTTTAGCAATTCTAGATTATTTGCTTTTCCATACATGGAGAACACCTAGACCCCATGCTCAGATGTAGTCCATGGCAGGCTCCTCAGTAAGGGGAGCAGGGGCTGTCTCTGACAGGAACTCAGTGGCAGGCTCTTTGTTCACCCTCCGCTGGAGGGTGCAGCCTTACCAGGCCACAGAGGAAGACAGCTCAGCCAGTCCTGATGAGACCTGATAGGCTATGATTAGAGGGAATGGGAGGAGGTCCTCCCTTATCAGTGGACTGGTCATGATAGGAGGAGAAGAGAGAGGGAGGATAGGATTGGGAGGGGTTGAGGGAGGGAGCTCCATTGGGGATACAAAGTAAATTAAATAATAAATAAATAGAGAAAGAAAGAAACAAACAAACAAATCTGAGGATCACTGGCTACCGGTTTCCACCTTACCTAGAATTCTCTGAAAATCAAAATCCCACTCCTCACCCTCAGATGTATAATATTCAATGCCAATGTGTGGTGCTGCAGAAGTTGGTAAAAGGTTCCAAGCTGCGCACATTGTGTGACTGTAACCTAGACAGGCCCTTCTTCCTTTCTTAATCTCTTTCCTCCTTTCTTAATCTCTTTCTTCCTTTCTTTCTTAATGTCTCTTTCTTTCTTTCTTTCTTTCTTTCTTTCTTTCTTTCTTTCTTTCT
>NW_026590061.1:6270787-6313276 GCF_907164565.1 Psammomys obesus
TCTTTCTTTCTTTCTTTCTTTCTTTCTTTCTTTCTTTCTTTCTTTCTTTCTTTCTTTCTTTCTTTCTTCTTCCCTCTCCTCCCCTCCCTTCCCTACCCTTCTCCCCTCCCCTCCCCTCCCCTCTCCTCTCTTCTCCTCTCCTCTCCTCTTCTTCCCTCCCCTCCCTTCCCTTCCCCTCCTCTCCCCTCCCCTCCTCTTCTCTCCTCTCCTTTCCTTTTCTTCATTCCTTCTTTTTTTTTTTAATTTGTGTGGAGAAAAAGAGTCAGGAAGGTAGAATTCTGGGAAATAGACAATGCACAAAATGTTCAACTCTTGATAAGCAGAGACTCAGTAGTAACCTTCAAAATCACTGGAGCTGAGTCAAGTTCTTCAAAGCAGAGTAGAAAATAATATATAAAAAATTTAATATTTTGTGTGTAATGCTTATAAAGTCTTCATACCTTGCTGAAAGTATGTAAAGTGATTAAATAAAAACTGTTTTTAAACTGTCTTTATGAGGTATTTCAAAACCTCTATTTTATGTAATATGTGAGAGACTAGGGGTTAGAATCACAGTATATTAGAGCTAAATAGTTTCTTAAGTAAGATGTATTAGACAAATTTATAACATTTTTATGCTTCTTTTATAATTATTATTTTACTTGCATTTTTAGGTCTTTATAACTTACCTCCAATATGTATTGGCTATTTAGTTGGTGGCTTTATTATGAAGAAATTCAAGATTACTGTCAAGAAAGCTGCATACATAGCATTCTGCCTATCTCTGGCTGATTACCTTTTATTATTTTGTTACTTTCTGATGACCTGTGATAATTTCCCAGTTGCCGGCCTAACTACCTCTTATGAAGGGTATGTTGTTTCTTAATGAAGATCATATGTTCACAATTGCCAGTCCATTTTCTCCAGGGTTATATACAACCAGATCATTTAATTACAACTCCTTAGCAGTAATTCATGGTTATCTTGTAGCTTCCTTCCACCATTTAACCCTATACCACTCCATAGAAGTTATATGCTTATTAAACAAGAGTAGAAACTCCTAGTGAGTACATTTATGATTCCACATGCATGTGGGTAGTTGCCATGGTGATATCCTAGTCTGCTTTAAAGTGTAATAAAAGAAAATAACATACAATTTTAGCCTAAATTATCCATGTATTTTAAACTCCCATCAACAGACAACTTTAAAAATCAAACACATCAGCAGGCCTTGATAGGTTTCTACAGTAGGCTCAAATTTAGCATAATTGAATGGTAAATCAGTTTATTTATATAGTTGTTTATGTCACTGGTGTTGTTATGTCTCATATACTCTGTAGTGTTAGATTTTATGTTTTAGGTGTTGACTGGTCATATTCTGTATTTAGTGTGGGAAATTTAAAACTTATTTTAAATTTAAAACTTATTTTATGACACAGTTATATAAGGAACCCAGGGAGGTTCTTTTCAAAGGGCTGAGGAGAGGACGCAGTGGTAAAGGACTTGCTAAGCAGGCAGGATGTCCCGAGTTCAAATCCTGGAACCTGCATAAAGCTTGACATGGTAGGGTAACTCTCATCCCAGTGCTCCTACTGTGAGCTAAGCAGCACAGCTAGGAAACCCCAAAAGTTCAGGGCCTGCTAGTCTCATATCTGCAGAAGTGAACAATAGAGGACCTGTCTCCAACAAGGTGGAAGGTTATAGTCTGACTCACAAGTGTGCTGTTGTGCACGTGTGCCTACACACACACACACAATGCATGTACAAGCACATGCACATACAGCCACACAGAAGAGGGAGAGTGAAAGAGAGAGATAATAAAATAAAAATTCTTTCAAAATTCTTGTGAATTGAGAGATGTGAAATATATACATATATGTTTGTGTGCCATCTGAT
Source organism: Psammomys obesus (assembly GCF_907164565.1). NCBI lineage: Eukaryota > Metazoa > Chordata > Mammalia > Rodentia > Muridae > Psammomys > Psammomys obesus. Next base: position 6,272,663 of record NW_026590061.1, read on the forward strand.
TTGAATCTCTTTATACATAGATACATAGATGCATAGATAGATACATAGATACATAGATATAGATAAATTCTTTTTGGTCTTAGGGTTTTACTGATGTGAAGAGACACCATGATCACAGCAACTATCGTTTTTATGGCAACTCTTTTTTTTTTACCTTTTTAAAAAAATTACATTTTATTAATTACATTTTATTCACTTTGTATCTCAGCCGTAGTCCCCTCACTTGTCCCATCTAAATCCCTCTCTACCTCCCTCATCTCCTCCCATGCACCTCCCCAAGTCCACTGACAGGGGAGATCCTCCTCCCCTTCCCTCTGACCCTTATACTATCAGGTCTCATCAGGACTGGCTGCATTGTCCTCCTATGTGCCCTGGTAAGGCTGTTTCCCCCTCAGGGGGTGGTGATCAAAGAGCAGGTCAATCAGTTCATGTGAGAGACAGTCCCTGTCCCCATTACAAGGAAACTCTATTGGACACTGAGCTACCAAATCTCTTTTTAAGACAGATATTTTTTCCATTCTCTTTGTAGATATAGAAATTGAAACTCAGGGAGAATTAGTGAGTTTACTGTAAGTGTCTTCAACAACACCGAGGTAGAATTGTATACACTTAGTCCATCTCTAGTCATGCTGACTGCACACTGTGTTTGAGGGACAGGATTTGAATTCAGCCTCTAGATTCAACATTTTCATTTTTGAATCTTGTTGTAAGCACTGGACACTGTCTATATCTCAGAAGAGCATGGCTGCTTAGTCAAACTGATCTGTTTGTGGACAGAGTGCAGAATCTATCTTATAAATGGAAACTGCAGATTTGGTTCAAGCCATCCCTCTCATTGTTTCTCATCAGGCAGATCAATAAGAAATTAGCCATCTTCAGTTTAGCTCTTACAATACAGTATATTCCTACAGGACAGGCATTTAACGTTTGTTTTTGAAGTAACTGAAAAAAAGCAGTCATGAAACCAGTAGAGCAGATATCTTGTATGCAAAAACCAGTTTAGAGACCACACATTGATATTTGTATCGTTTCTCTTTGTGTTCTGGGGGAAATGACAAGATGTTTCTCTCCTCTCTCTCTCCCTCTACTTTCCCTCTCTTTCTGTGTTGTGTGCATGTGCATACATGCATGCTGAGATGAAGAGGAAAAAATAAAGTGCTTGGGTGAGTTTAATATCTGTACCATTATTTTTAAATCATTTCAGAGTTCAGCAGCCTCTTGATGTGGAGAATGAGGGCCTCACTGACTGCAACACAAGGTGTAGCTGCTTAACAAAAACATGGGATCCGGTGTGTGGAGACAACGGCCTAGCATACATGTCCGCCTGTCTTGCAGGCTGTGAGAAGTCTGTTGGAACGGGAATCAACATGGTAAACATCCTTTCAGTGTCTGGGCTGATGTGTGTGTACTGTGTTAACATGTGCTATGACCTAAGCCTATGGATGCTAAAAAAGCAAAAAGAGTCATGTTAAAATAGATTAATATTTGTGAACAACTCAGTTTAGTCTGTGTACGCATCCTTGACGTTACCATCCCTACAGATTATTTAAAGCCTTGACAGAGTCTGAGGTCATCATTTAAGTGATGTAAGGACTATATATCTGGACAGTATGGAGAGATAGCACAGCTATAAAGAGGACCTGCTGCACCCACATGGGGACGCTCACAGCTCCAGTTGCAGGACACCTGACACTCTCCCCTGCCTTCCCCAGACACCCACATGCACCTGTTTATGTACACACGGATACAGAACATGCACATACATCAGCATTAAAGTTAACACTGTAAGTTACTCTGGACAGGATCTGCCCTTTGTTGTGATAGGGTCTCATGATGCCCTGGCTGGCCTCAAACTTGCTGTATAGTTGAGCTGGATAGGAAAAATATCTTTATATATCACAAGATTTCTTTTTAACTATTTCATTATTTATTTATTTACTTGTTTGTTTTTTGTATTTGTGTGGTATGCAGGTGCCTGTGCATATGCAGGCCAGAAGACAACCTGAGCTGTTGACTCTCAGGCACCATGTACTTAGTGTTTCTGAGACAGGATCCCATTGGCCTGGAATTTTCTGGTCCTTTTAGGCTGCCTGGCAAGTGGGCCCCAGGGAGTCACCTGTGTCCACCACACAGGACCAGTGTTTCAAGCATATGCTCTGTGCATGCATTGTTCACATGTGTGCTGTGGATGAGAACTCAGGTCCTCATGCTTGTGCAGAACTTACTGACTGTTCCATCTCCCCAGCCCTCATCACGACATGAGGATTTGGCATGATGAAAAGTACAGCATTTTCCCTTCCCATACACATGTCATAATCATTAGAGTTGATTGACAATCAAAATTAAACAGACAATTATCTGTAGAGGAATATAGAATGGCAGAGAAAAATACTTAAATGTTCAACATCCTTAGCCATCAGGGAGATGAAAATAAAAACGACCCTGAGATTTCACCTTACACTCATCAGAATGGCTAAGATCCAAAATTCAAGTGACAACACATGCTGGAGAGGATGTGGAGAAAGGGGAAGCCTCCTCCCTTGCTGGTGGGAATGTAATCTTATACAACCACTATGGAAATCAATCTGGCACTTTCTCAGACAATTAGCAATAGTGCTTCCTCAAGATCCAGCTATACCACTTCTAGGCATATATCCAGAATTTTGATTCTTAATGATACTTGGAAATATACCAATTAAAAATGTACTGACTTAGGGACAAGACAAGGCTGCCCACTTTCTCCATATCTCTTCAACATAGTGCTGGAAGTCCTTGCTAGAGCAATAAGACAGTTGAAGGAGATCAAAGGGATACAAATTGGAAAGGAAGAAGTCAAATTATCACTATTTGCAGATGATATGATAGTATACATGAGTGACCCCAAAAACTCTACCAGAGAACTCCTACAGCTGATAAACACCTTCAGCAAAGTGTTACAAAATTAACAAAAATTAATACAAAATTAACTCAAAAAAAAAATCAGTAGCACTCCTGTATACAAAAGACAAAAGGACCGAGAAAGAAATTAGGGAAATAACACCCTTCACAATAGCCACAAATGACATAAAGTACCTTGGTGTAACCCTAACCAAGCAAGTCAAAGACTTGTATGAAAAAAATTTCAAGTCTCTGAAGAAAGAATTAGAAGAAGATATGAGAAGATGGAAAGCTCTCCCATGCTCATGGCTTGGCAGAATTAACATAGTAAAAATGGCTGTCTTACCAAAAGCAATCTACAGGTTCAATGCAATTCCCATCAAATTGCCAACACAATTCTTTACAGACCTGGAAAGAAAAATTCTCAACTTGGTATGGAATAACAAGAAACCGAGAATTGCTAAAACAATCCTCTACAATAAAAGATCTTCTGGAGGTATCTCCATCCCTGATTTCAAGCTGTACTATAGAGCAACAGTTATAAAAACTGCATAGTACTGGCATAGAAGCAGAATGGTGGATCAATGGAACCGAACAGAAGACCCAGAAATAAACACACACACTTATGGACTCAAGTGACAACACATGCTGGAGAGGTTGTGGAGAAAGGGGAACCCTTCTCCACTGCTGGTGGGAATGTAAACTTGTACAACCACTCTGGAAATCAATCTTGCACTTTCTCAGACAACTAGGAATAGCGCTTCCTCAAGATCCAGCCATACTACTCCTAGGCATATATCCAAAAGAGGCTCAAGTACACAAAAAGGACGTTTGCTCAACCATGTTTATAGCAACTTTATTTGTAATAGCCAGAAGCTGGAAACAGCCCAGATGCCCCTCAACTGAAGAATGGATGCAGAAACTGTGGTACATCTATACAATGGAGTATTACTCAGCAATGAAAAATAAGGAAATCATGAAATTTGCAGGTTAATGGTGGGACCTGGAAAGGATCATCCTGAGTGAGTTGTCCCAGAAGCAAAAAGACACACACAATATATACTCACTCATATAAATATACAACATAGGATAAACCCACTAAACAAACTAAGCAAAAGAGAGGACCCTAACTAAAATGCTCAATCCCCATCCTTAAAGGCAAAGAGGATGGACATCAGCAAAAGAAGAAAACAGGAAACAACCTCGGAACCTGCTACAAAGGGCCTCTGAAAGCCAGAAGAAGAAAACAGCAAACAACCTAGGAACCTGCCACAGAGGGCCTCTGAAAACCTCTGCTCTGCAGACTATCAAAGCAGATGCTGAGCCTGATGGCCAACTGTTGGGCAGAGTGAATGGAATTTTATGTAAGAAGTGTGAAATAGCAAGAGCTGGAGAGGACAGGAACTCCACAAGGAGAGCAAGAGAATGAGAAAATTTGAACACAGGGAACTTCCCAGAGACTCATACACCAACCAAGGACTATTCGTGGAGATAACCTAGAACCCCTGCACAGATGTAGCCCATGGCAGTTCAGTTTCAAAGTGGGTTACATAGTAATGGGAAGAGGGACTGCCTCTGACATAATCTGATTGGCCTGCTCTTTGATCACCTCCCCCTGAGGAGGGAGCAGCCTTACCAGGCCACAGAAAATGACAATGCATCCACTTCTGATGAGAACTGATAGTCTAAGATCAGAAAGAAGGAGAGGAAGACCTCCTCTATCATTGGACTTGGGGAGGGGCATGCATGCAGAAAGGGGAGAGAGGGTGGGATAGGGAGGGGAGGAGGGAGGGGCTTATGGGGGGGTACAAAATGAATAAAGTGTAATTAATAATAATAAAAATATTTAAAAAAGTACTGACTTTATTTTTTAAATGTACTATTTCCTTGTGGACCTGACTGTTTATTAGTAAGCACCTAAGCATTCAACCAGCACTCTGAAATACATTTTGTTTTCGTACTTAGTACTAGTGTCAAAACAAAACAAAGCATTATTTATTTATTTAAAAAAATGCCAGGTGGTGGTGGTGTAGCCTTTAATCCCAGAATTCAGGACACAGAGCAGAGGATCTCTGATTTTGAGGCCAGCTTACTCCACAGAGTGAATTCAAGGACTTCCAGGGCTATACAGAGAAATCTCTCTCTCTCTCTCTCTCTGTCATCTCTTTTCTCTCTCTCTCTCTCTCTCTCTCTCTCTCTCTCTCTGTCACACACACACACACACACACACACACACACACACACACACACTCAATACCTTCAGAAAAAAATGTTTATGCTAGAAAGTTGGCTCAGTGAGTAAAGACATTTGTAATTAGGCCTCATCACCAGAGCTATATGCTGGGACCCACATCATATAAGGAGAAAAGTATCTCTTATAACTTATCCCCTGACTTCTGCTTATATGCCATAGCAAACACGTGTGCATACATAGACACACACATGCACAGGCACACACACAGTGGCCTACAAGGAAATCAACCAACTAACTAAGTAAATATGAAAAATACCTTTTTATAAATTTCATACTTGTATTTTAAAAAAAATCTATTTTTTATATTTTATGATAGAATTCTGAGATACAAAAAAGGAGATGGTAATAAAGAGGAAAAAGAGCCTCGATTTTATTTATTTAATATTTTCTATTTAATGGGGTGTGGGCTCATACTCAGATTCTCATTCAAACAAGATAAGTGCTCTTCCTCTGAGTTATATCCCTGGCCCAATACTCTCCATTTTGATCCAGCTGGCTGTGCAGAAAATATTGAAGGTGTAAACCCAATATTCTTTTCCTTAAATAGGACATTGTTTTTTGACAGGTGTTTCACAATTGCAGCTGCATCCGCTCATCTGGAAACTCATCTGCAGTCCTTGGGTTGTGTGACAAGGGCCGTGAGTGTGCTAACAGGCTGCAGTACTATTTAATCACGACCCTAATTAACAGTTTCATCTACTCACTTTCAGCTCTACCTGGGTACATGGTTCTTCTGAGGTAATAAATAACTCCTTCATTTAGCTTACTTTCTTTGATTCTTCACACTGTGTGTGTGTGTGTGTGTGTGTGTGTGCATGCATGTGTGTGTGTGTGTGTGTGTGTGAATGCTATGACATGGATATTAAAATGACAAGGCATCTCATAGCAGTTGGTTCCTTTTGCACTGTGTAAGTCCCAGGTATTGAACGCAATTTGTCAAGCTTGGTGGCAAGGAACTTTATCTAGCTGGCCATCTTGTGGGCTGTAATGTGTGAGTTATTAATGTAATGAGGGTAAGGTATATTCCCATTATCGTCTTATATTTCTTTGCTGTTTCTTGCTAAATTTGATGACTGTAATGTAAATGATTGAAAATACAGTTCCACTGTTTGCATGCTATTCTTCTTCTTCTCTGTTTTCTTTTTTAATTATATTTTACTTTTTTATATTAATTACAGTTTATTTGTTTTGTATCCCAGCTCTAGCCCCTTCCCTCAATCCCTCCCAACCCCATTTCTTCCCTCCCTCATTTCTTCCAATGACCCTCTCCAAGTTCACTCATGGGGGAGGTCTTCCTCCCCTTCCATCTGACCCTAGTTTTTCAGGTCTCATTAAGACTGGTTGCATTGTCTTCCTTTGTGGCCTGGGAAGGCTGCTCCCAGGTCAGGGGGAGGTGATCAAAGAGCAGAACACTGAGTTCATGTCAGAGACAGTCCCTGTTCCCCTTATTTGTGAACTCACTTGGATACTGAGCTGCCATGGGCTACATCTGAGCATGGAATCACTTTGAAGATAAAATTCCAACATTTATACACATTTTAATTTTTTTACCCAAGGATGAATTTGGTGGGAAAAGGCCACATTTCAAAAAGAGCTCCCATCTTCCTAATTTATAAGAATTTTTTCAGTTTTTATCCCATGGCTTTTTAGGCATTTCCATTGAATGTAATTCTCAAAACCATCTCAAGTCTATTTTGAAGGCACTATGGGGTAGCCAAGTATCTAAAGTTGTTAAATCCACATAACAAAGTAATTTTCTTTGTGTCATAGCATGCATAATGGGCTCTTTCTCTGTTTATCAGAGGGACTGCATTTACCTTTCCTTGAATTTTTACATTGCATATGTTAGATTTTTTTTTTTCATTAATATGAGAAAATACCTGGCAAACAACTTAAGAGAGTAAAGATTTATTTGGTTTGTGGTTTCAAAAGTTTGGGTCCTTTAGGAGGGGTTTGGCATGGTGATTGCTGTGTTAACCAGGAACCTATTTCTTTAGGTCAGCAGACAGTGTCTAACTGTTAAAGAGCTCAGCCCTGCTTTAGATATGTGGAGGTCAGAGGCCAGTTTTCAGAAGTTCTTACTCTCCTTCCTATGTGTGGGCTTAAGAGGTAGATCTGTACCATTCTCCCTTCAGGATAAAAAGCTTAAGCATTAGAATCATGAGCTACCCCTGCCATTGGGAGGATGATCGGGCAGATATAGATTTGCATGATTAACTTTTATGTATGTATTTAGGTATGTATGTATTTTTCAGGTGTATCAAGTCTGAAGAAAAGTCAATTGGAATTGGATTACATACATTTTGCATAAGACTATTTGGTAAGAAAGATTTCCCTAACATATCAATAATAAGTACAGAGTAAACCAATTAAATTTCTCTGACTAAAAAGACAGAAACTATCTTGTCAACCCAAAACACAACTCTCACCTTAAAGGGAATACAGGTTTATTCTGGAATCACATATAAGTGACCATGAGTTTGGCACATACATATTCAGGTCATCTGAATATCATTTTACCACATGAGGACAGTTTTGTGATGTTTATAGTTAGAGCACAAAGGAATCCGTGAACAAGGCACTTATCAAATGTATCTGTGGAAACGTCCTGTAGGTTTGTTACAGCAAAGCAGGGAAAATTCTGCTGTAGGCTCAGATGCTATTTGATAGCATTCTTAGTGTTTGAGTGGGTGGAGTCTAGTGACTTCTTAAGTCAATACTTCATCAAAGCGTCATGTGAGAGTCACAATGATATATGGTCAGAGGCACAGATGAGGCAATGAATGATCAATAAGAGAGGTAAAAATAATTTGTCTTTGGATCTGCAATTTTCCAACTGTCCACATCCAGGAAGTTCCAATGACCTTGTAGCATCTTTCATATAGGTGTGCTCTGTTCACTTTACCCTGAACTTCAGTTCACCAACCTTGTGTTTGGAAATGGCTACCTGTGTTAGTCTGGGAATGAAGTAACTATAAAGAAGAAAAAAAATTTCCCCTGGTCTTTGAAGCTCTCACCTGAACTTAATTACACCTTTAATCTTTTAGTAGACTCAACACTAAAATAAGAAGGAAATGGTTTTGATAGCTGGGTGTACAGAAAACCAATAAAAGGCATTTCAGAAAATTCATGAGGTTCATGATTATGAACTCAATAAATACATTCTTAGCATCTTATACATAGTTTTCATTTCTCGTGATCTAAAAGGTTCACATTAACTAATAATTCCTAAAAGTAGGTTTAGAGCATTTGATTCATAATTTGTTATATTGTTTTTTCAAAAATAGAGAAATTGAAGTACTTAAAAAACAAAAAACAAAAAACAAAAAAACAACCCACATCTATTTTTTTCCTTCTTTCCTGTAAATGGACTGGGTCTTTTGTCATTATTGTGCTGATTTATTTGGGGCGTGACTTTTTTTCACTTTATTGCAGCTGGCATCCCATCACCTATTTTCAGTGGTGCTATGATAGACAGAACATGCTTACATTGGGAAACTCTGAAATGCGGTGGTCCAGGGGTGTGCAGGATGTACGATATAAATAGCTTCAGGTAAAGATAACTTTTCCTTATCTATTTATTTATTTAATCAATTACAGCTTGATCACAGCACCCTCCCTCTTCTCCCAGTCTCACCCTACACTCCTTCCTCTCATCCCCCCTCTCCCTCCTTCCAGAGAAAGGGAAACCCCCAAGGGGCAACACTCCTCCCTGGCACCTCAAGTCACAGAAGGACAAAGGGCATTCTCTCTCACTGAGGGGTGACAAGACAGCCCAGTTAGGGAAAAGGGACCCAGCAGCAGGCAACAGAGTCAGAGATTGCCCCATTCCTATTGTTAGAGGATGCATATGCTGATCAAGATGCTACATACGTGTAATGGTCTAGGTCAGTCCATGCACACTTTTTGATTGGTGGTTCAGTCTCTGTGATCTCCTATAGGCCCAGGTTAGTTTACTTTGTAGGTATTCTTGTGGTGTCTGTGGTGGACCCCTCTGATTGCCTCTATCCTTCCTACCTCTGTTTCACAACACTCCCTGGCTTGTCCCCTTGCTTGGCTGTGGGTTTCTGCATCTGTCTCCATCAGCTTCCAGAATAAGCCTCCCTGATGAAAGTTATGCTAGTGACTCCTGAATGCAGGCACAGCAGAGTATCATTAATAGTGACAGTGGTCAGCCCTCTCCTGAGGGGTTGTTCTCAGGCTAGGCTAGTCACTGGTTTGCCATTTCCTCAATCTTTGTTCCATATTTCCCCTGCTCTTCTTGTAGACAGGGCACTCTTTGGGTCAAAAGTTTTATGGGTGGGTTGGTGATCTCCCCTTTGCTGGGGGTCTCACCTGGCTATAGGAGGAGCCAACATTATGATCCTCAGCACCCATTGCTTGGAGTCTCAGCTAGGGTCACCTCTGTAGACTGCCAGGAGCTTCCTCGGTCCCAGAGATGCCTCCCAGAACCTATTTCTATTCTCCCTCCTGGTCCATCCCCTCACTCCTCCTCTTTCTGCCCACCTGATCTTCAACCCTGTCATCATCCCCACCTGCACTTTCATCCAGTTACCCCTGTCTATCTATTTTGGGTGTCTATTGTATTTCCTGTTCTGAGTGAGATTCAATCATCTTCCCTTGGGCACTCCTTGCGTTCTTTGGGTCTATGGATCGCTTCATGATCATCCTGTACTTTATGACTTTTATCCACTTTTAAGTGGGTAGATACAATGTGTGTCTTTCTGGGTCTGGGTTATCTAACTCAGTATGATCATTTCCAGATCCACCCATTTGCCTGCAAATTTCCAGATTTCCTTCTTTTTAATAGCTGGGTAGTATTCCATTGTATGAATGTACCAACCACATTTTCTTTATTTATTCTTCACTTGAGGGACATCTACGTTGCTTCCAGTTTCTGGCTGTTATGAATAATGATACAATGAACATAGCTGAGCAAATGTCCTGTGGTAAGGTGGAGCATCTTTTGGGTATGTTCCCAAAAATATAGCTGGGTGTTGAGGCAGATTTATTCCCAGTTTTCTGAGAACCTCCAGAATGATTTCCAAAGTGGTTGTACAAGTCTGCAGTCCCACTAGCAATGGAGGAATGTTCCCTTTGCTCTATATCCTCACCAGCATGTTCTGTCACTTGATTTTTTGATCTTAGCTATTCTGATGAATGTAAGATGAGATCTTTTGATTTGCATTTGCCTCATGACAATGGAGGTTAAATATTTCTTTAAGTGCTTCTTGGCTATTTGAGATATCTCTGTTGAGAATTCTCTGTTTAGCTCTGTATCCCAATTTTTATTGGGTTATTTGGTTTGTTGGTTTTGAGACCTACTTTTGTCGCATAAAATTCTCCAATAGTATGTAAGTGAAAAAATGCATATGGCATAACTTTCAAAATGCACATGGATGGTATAACTTCCTTATTTATATATTTCAATATTTCCTCAATATTTCTAAAGTGATGGATGCATAGAAGTTTGAGTGGGTTTTCTAAAACCCCTTCAAAATTCTTTAGAAAAGGAGCACATGTCTGTATCAAGGTCTTGGAGAGGAAGGGGTGAGCAACATATTGAGCTGAGCTAGCATGGCAGAACATGAGACATAAACAAGACAGCAAAATTCAGGACTTGGCACAGCTGTGCTAAAGATGGGAACAAAAATCTCCCATTTCCTATCAAAACTATCAATGGACAGAGAGGAGGGACTCTTCCTTTCTTCGGGGGTTGGCATGACAGAGTCCCAGCAAATTAATGCAGCATAGACTCTAGCATCCTAGGTCGTGAAAACTTCATAGCCTTCTATTGTATTCCGACTACATGAAAACCCCAAATCTATGTAGTACCATGCAGATAGCAAAATGTACCAGGTACTGTAGCCAGGGGATACCTTGAGACTTTGTTATCTAAATTGGACTGACAGTCTCATCTCTGATAACCCATTGATGCCCCACTGTACTTATTGGTTAGCTGCCTCATGAAATCAACTTGGTTAAATAGAGTGATTGTGATAAAAACCCATTGAGAGTGTCACAAGGAAGAGGAGGTTGCCACACATAGAAATACCTAGAGCCATTACCCTTAAGAAGCAGGAGACAAAGGAGCCTGCTATTTAAGATCTGGGTGCATCCAGTTACGGGTAGTTTCATGCTGTGGCTTCGACTAAAAGCAGCTACTTAAATGGTTTCAACCATGCTCAATGCTAAGAAGGGACCTACCACTAACAGCATAGTGAAAGAACTGTGGGTTCACTGCTGTCCCACCCCCAAGGTCATGCTAGGTGACCTTGAAACAGACTTTAGCTGGTTCCTTGCTTTCCCTCTATGGCAGTAGGAACAAGGAAGCCTGCAGTGTAACTTTGTTTGCTACAGACTGAATTGTAGCAAAGCCTCCTCCTTGTTCCTAAAACCTCATCAGCCAAAAGGTATTTTTCATTCTCTAGGTGTGAGCTAATCCTACCTTGAAAAATTCTAGGAGAGAAAAGTGCTAGCCATTGCCATGTCCCAAGTGCTTATGACTGGGGCTGGCTGAGCCCATTCTCAGCTTGGCATACCCATAATTCACAGACTGAAAGGATTCGACTACTTCTATCAGCATATCTCTGTGTATTAAAGTTCCAGTTGCCTTGACATCCTCAGACTGTATCTAGGAATTGTGAGGAAATTAACCCTTCTTCCATAAATTGATTTTGTCAAGGATTTTTTAAGTGGAAAACAATTAAACTAAGATATTTGTTAATCTATTATCTATTTAGAAAAATAATTATATCTCTAGACTTATATCTGGTCTTAAGCATCTATTCTTGTTATATTAATACTTTCATCTGTAAAGTGAGCCATGATCTTTTTTTTTCTATTCTTGTTTTGTTGTTTTGTTTTTGTTTTTGTTTCTTAATACTGGGTTTCTTTGTGTACTGCCTTGGCTGTTATGGAACTCAATTTTTTAGACAAGGCTGGCTTTGAACTCACAGAGATGTGTCTACCTATGCTTCCTGAGTGTTGAGATTAAAGGTATACAACAAAAAGCCCTGGCTCCATTTTCTCTGATATAATGTATACCAGATTTCCTGCCTAAGAAATGGTGCCATTAACTCTGGGCTGTGTCTTCTCACCTCAATTAATGTAATCAAAATAGTGGCCCACAGACATGTTCACAGGCCAACATAATCCACACAGGCCTTCACTGAAACTTCCTTCCCAGGAAAAGTATGCATCACACCAGATTTTACTATAAAAATGTTGAGAACAGGAAGGAATACTTTCATAGTTATTTAGAAATGTACATATGTCAAAAATATGTATTTTCCAAACACATTAAATCCAGACACCTCAAGGCATATATTATTAAGTATATAAAGAACAGATGCTTATAACAGCATGTAAGTTCTTCTAAGAAATGATGAAAAGAAAAATTACCTAATTCATTTCAGGAAGCTTGTACAACCTTCACACTTAAACCGGGCAAGTTCCTCAAAAAAAAAAAAAAAAAATATATATATATATATATATATATGAAATAGTGGCTAAAAAGATGGCTCGAGGCTTAAGAGCGCATGGTCTTGCAGAGAACCTGAGTTCAATTTTCATAGGAAGCTCACAACTTCCTCTATTCAAACTCCCAGGACTCATGAATACATATCAAGACAGAGATTAAGTACATATATCAAAAATAATATAAGATAAATTGATCACTGTACATGTATAACTTTATATGAAAATTAACAAATTCAGTCTACTAAAATATAAAAATGACTAATAGGACTTATTTTAGACATACAAGAAGTTCAATATTTGAGGACAAGATGGCAGCCTAGGAGAACACTGCATCTGAGGAGCAGGACAACATTTTCCATACAACTACCAAGAGACTGAACTCTGGGCCCTAAAACAACAGCCGTGTTTCCCAGGTGAGAGGAAACTCCCACGGCGTGGGAATCAGTTGGATCCATGCTCAGGTCCCCCAGCCAGAACCTGGAAGAGATCCTTGGTTGTGCAGGCACTAGGTCGCTGGACCAGAGCCACATGCCTGCCTGTCCTGATCACCTTCCCAGGCTGAATTGTGGGCACAAAAAACACCAGAGACTGGGAGTCCTAGTCGCAAGAAAAACCCACTGGGAAGGAAGGCAGTGCGACTGGCCACGGGTCACCCAGTCTTTACCTGGAAAAAGTCTCGCAGACCATTTGGTACAAGCCGCCATCACTGAACTGGGCTCAAGCCTCCAGCCCAGAGAGTGGCTGTGCGCCCACCTCTCTGGCACAGACAGAGCTGTGTGCCCCAAGGCAACAGAGATTGGAAGTCCCTGTTGGGAGTAAACCATACAGAGAAAGAAGGAAATGAGGATCCAAATTAGGTCATTCAGTATATCCCTAGGAAAGGTCCCGCAGACTAGCAGGCTGGTGCACATGCTGCCAGCCCAGAGACCTGCTTTGTACCAACTATTCCTCACAGACAGAACTGTACGACCCAGGACACCAGAGACTTGGAGTCACTTTTGGGAGAAATCCTCACAGGGAATGAAGCAAAGGGGTGGACTTAGGCCACCCAGTATATCCCTGGAAAAGGTCCCCCAGACTGACCCAACCCAGGGACCTGCTGTGCATCATATAACCTGCTGTTACCAGGAGAGCAGTACTCACCCACCTCAGATTACTACTTGGGTACTGGGGAACAGAGCCCCAACCTCAGACCTACAAAAGCCCAGGATCCCCGAGATCAACCACCAGATATTGCTCCAAGGGGCAACCAGTTATCCCTAACAAAACTAAGCAAACCACGGGACACACAGGTTACAGCAGCAGATCACTAAATTTACAGCAAGAAACCCAGAAGCAGGGCAGCTGTCTTCAGGACTTCTCTGGGAGAGAGGAGAACCCTCTTGACTAACAAGGACCACAGTTAACACTCATGCCTGAGGTGAGCTGTGGCAACTCCTGAAAAACACTATCCATACAGTGACTATACCCAAAAAGCTGAGGAGGCTTCCTTCAGTAAAAATCATCTTCCTGCCAAGGGAATTCTCTCTACCATAGGATTTCAGAAACCACCAGAAACTAACTCCAAACACCTACGATAGCTCAATGGGTAGAGGCCAGCATAAAAGATCAACCAACAAAAGACAGAGCAATATGACATCTCCAGAACCCAGTTATCCAGGGGCAACTAGCCCTGGACACTCCAACATAAATGAAATTCAAGACCTATGCTCAAGAAGAGGATAACAGAGGAAACAAATAAAATGCGTAAAGACCTAGAGGAAGATAAACTCAAACAGATTATGGCCATCCATAAAGGAATAGAGGAAGATAAAAACAAAAAGATTATGGCCATCCATAAAGAAATAGAAGATAAAGAAAAACAGATTATGGTCATCCATGAAGAAATAAAGGAAGTTGCAACCAAACAGTTTGTGGCTTTTAGAGAAGAAAGTTCATAGCACTAAGTGCCTTCAAGAAGAAATTTGAGACAGCGCATTCAAGCAACTTAATGGCTCACTTAAAAACCCTAGAAAAAGAAGAAGCAGACACACCAAAGAGGAGTAGATGGCTAGAAATAATCAAACTCAGGGCTGAAATCAATCAATTAGAAACAAATAAAACAATTCAAAGAATCAATGAAACCAAGAGCTGATTCTTTGAGAAATGTCTATCAACAAGATAGACAAACCCTTAGCCAAGCTAACTAAAAGGCAGAGAGACACCATCCAAATCAACAAAATCAGAAATGAAAAGGGGGACATAACTACAGACACTGAGGAAATCCAAACAATCATTAGGACTTACTTCAAAAGTCTATATGCCACAACATTTGAAAATCTAAATGAAATGGACAATTTTCTCAATCAATTAGACTTACCAAAGCTGAATCAGGACCAGGTAAAGCAATTAAATAGTCCTATATCCTCCAAGGAAATAGAAGCAGTCATCGAAAGTCTCCCATCCAAAAAAAGCCTAGGACCAGACAGTTTCAGCGCAGAATTCTACCAGACCTTCAAAGAAGAGCTAACTCCAATTCTCTTCAAACTATTCCACAAAATAAAAACAGCAGGAACGCTACCAAACTCATTCTATGAAGCCACAGTCACCTTGGTACCTAAACCTCACAAAGACCCAACAAAGAAAGAAAATTTCAGGCCAATCTCCCTTATGAACATTGATGCAAAAATACTCAACAAAATACTTGCAAAATGAATACAAGAACACATCAAAGATATCATCCACTATGACCAAGTAGGCTTCATCCCAGGCATGCAGGGGTGGTTCAATATACGGAAATCCATCAATGTGATCCACCATATTAACAAACTGAAAGAAAATAACCACAGGATAATCTCCCTAGATACTGAAAAAGCATTTGACAAAATCCAACATCCATTCATGTTTAAAGTGTTGGAGAGATCAGGGATACAAGGCACATATCTAAACATAGTAAAGGTGATATACAGCAAGCCTATAGCCAACATCAAACTGAACAGAGAGAAACTTAAAATGATCCCACTGAAATCAGGGACAAGACAAGGCTGCCCACTGTTTCCATATCTCTTCAACATAGTTCTGGAAGTCCTTGCTAGAGCAATAAGACAGTTGAAGGAGATCAAGGGGATACAGATGGGAAAGGAAGAAGTCAAATTATCACTATTTGCAGATGATATGATAGTATATGTGAGTGACCCCAAAAACTCTACCAGGGAACTCCTACAGTTGATAAACACCTTCAGCAAAGTGGCCGGATAAAAAAATTAACTAAAAAAAAAAAAAAATCAATAACCCTCCTGTATACAAAAGACAAAAGGCCCGAGAAAGAAATTAGGGAAACAGCATCCTTCACAATAGCCACAAATGACATAAAGTACCTTGGTGTAACCCTACCCAAACAAGTCAAAGACTTGTATGAAACAAAAATATAAGTCTCTGAAGAAAGAATTAGAAGAAATCAGAAGATGGAAAATCTCCCATGCTCATGACTTGGCAGAATTAGCATAGTAAAAATGGCCATTTTACCAAAAGCAATCAACAGATTCAATGCAATTCCAATCAAATTGCCAACACAATTCTTTACAGACCTGGAAAGAAAAATTCTCAACTTCATACAGAATAACAAGAAACCCAGAATTGCTAAAACAATCCTCTACAATAAAACATCTTCTGGAGGTATCTCCATCCCTGATCTTAAGCTGTACTATAGAGCAACAGTTATAAAAACTGCATGGTACTGGCATAGAAGCAGAATGGTGGATCAATGGAACCGAACAGAAGACCCAGAAATAAACCCACACACTTATGGACACCTGATCTTTGACAAAGATGCCAAAACCATACAATGGAAAAAAGATAGCATCTTCAAGAAATGGTGCTGGTCTAACTGGATGTCTACATGTAGAAAAATTCAAATAGATCCATACATATCACCCTGCACAAAACTAAAGTCCAAGTGGATCAAAGACCTCAACATAAAACCAGACACATTAAATCAGTTAGAAGAAAAAGTGGGGAATACCCTAGAACTCATTGGTACAGGAGACAACTTTCTGAACAGAACACCAATAGCACAGGCTCTATTAGTGACAATCAATAAATGGGACCTCATGAAACTGAAAATCTTCTGTAAAGCGAAGGACACCGTCATCAAAACAAAACAACTGCCTACAGATTGGGAAAGAATCTTCACCAACCCTTTATCTGACAGAGGACTCATATCCAGTATATATAAAGAACTAAAGAAGCTGAAAAGCAGCAATCCAAGTAATCCACTTAAAAAATGGGGAACAGAGCTAAAGAGAGAATTCTCTGTAGAGGAATATAGAATGGTAGAGAAACACTTAAAGAAATGCTCAACCTCATTAGCCATCAGGGAAATGCAAATCAAAACGACCCTGAGATTTTACCTTACACCCATCAGAATGGCCAAGGTGAAAAACTCGAGTGAAAACATATGCTGGAGAGGCTGTGGAGAAAGGGGGACCCTCCTCCACTGCTGGTGGGAATGTAAACTTGTACAACCACTCTGGAAATCAATCTGGCACTTTCTTAGACAACTAGGAATAGTGCTTCCTCAAGATCCACCCATACCACTCCTTGGCATACATCCAAAAGAGGCTCAAGTACACAATATGGACATTTGCTCAACCATGTTTGTAGCAGGTTTATTTGTAATAGCCAAAAGCTTGAAACAGCCCAGATGCCCCTCAACTGAGGAATGGATGCAGAAATTGTGGTATATCTACACAATGGAATATTACTCAGCGATGAAAAATAAGGAAATCATGAAATTTGCAGGTAAATGGTGGGATCTGGAAAGGATCACCCTGAGTGAGCTATCCCAGAAGCAGAAAGACATACAGGGTATATACTCACTCATATAGACACGTAATATATGCTAAACCTACTAAAATCTGTATATCTAAAGAAAGTAATCAAGAGAGAGGACCCTGACTAAAATGCTCAGTCCCCATCCTGAAAGGAAAAGAGGAGGGACATCAGAAGAAGAAGAAAATAGGAAACAAGCTAGAAACCGGCCACGGAGGGCCTCTGAAAGGCTCTGCCCTGCAGACGATCAAAGCAGATGCTGGCCAACTGTTGGGCAATGTGCATGAAATCTTATGTAAGAAGTGGGAAATAGTAAGATCTGAAGTAGACAGGAACTCCACAAGGAGAGCAACAGAACCAGAAATTGGAACACAGAGGTCTTCCCAGAGACTCATACTCCAACCTAGTACCATGCATGGAGATAACCTAGAACCCCTGCACAGATGTAGCCTATGGCAGTTTAGTGTGCAAGTTGGTTACATAGTAATGGGACGAGGGAGTGCCTCTGACATAATCTGATAGGCCTGCTCTTTGATCACCTCCCCCTGAGGGGAGAGCAGCCCTACCAGTCCACAGAAGATGACAATGCAGCCACTCCTGATGAGATCTGATAGACTAAAATCAGAAGGAAGGAGAGGACAACCTCCCCTATCAGTGGACTTGGGGAGGGGCATGCATAAAGAAGGGTCTGGGAGGGTGGGATGGGGAGGGAAGGATGGAGGGGCTTATGATACAAAGTGAATAAAGTATAAATAATAAAATAAAAAAATATTCAATATCACAAAAACCTATTGATATAACAATATAAAATGCCTAAGGAAGACAATCTGAAAAGTGGCTTTATGATGTTTTATACGTGTGTAATCAAAAGTTGAGTAAATCATACAGAAAAGGGGAGATGCCTTAACTTGATTTAGGGTTTGTTTTTTTTTTTTTTTTTTTTTTTTTGTTATTTTCTTTTCTCAGTATTTCAGAGAACAGGTCATAATGGCAGAAAGGCATTGTGTCAGAGGAAATGACAGAGGAGGTATGGTGGCAATATATGTGGTAGAGGCACAGGAGGTATGGAGGATAAGATTGAGGAGGCTGGTCATGTTGAATGTTCTTTCTGGACACACCGAGTGCTTCTCACATTCATGGTGGAAATTCAATGTCAGCTAAACCTTTTTGAAAACATCCCCATTGAAACACTCAGAGATGCGTTTCTGTAATAAATCTAAATCCAGTCAGGTTGACAATGGAAATAAGCCATAACCAAGATGAAGAAAATATGTCTAAAGTTTTATAGTATTTTTTGATAGTTTAACAAAGAAAATTAATAATTTAGCAAAGTAGTTGATATAAAATACATCAGCATAATTGTCACCTGATGCTTTTCTTGGGCGAATAAAGGATCTGTAAGAATACACAAAATTATCTTTCACTAAGCACATTAAGATTTAATACAGATGAGCTCTTTTCAATAGGCGTGTCTACCTTGGCTTGCATGCAGCACTAAGAGGATCAAGTTATCTCCCCGCATTCTTCATTCTAATTCTTCTGAGAAAGCTGCAGCTCCCTGGAGATGTTGCCTCTTCAGAAACAGAACCTGCAAAGATGAAGCTCACAGAGAAGGAAAGCAAGTGCCTGGATGTGCACAGAATTCCTGAGCTTGACAATGGTGGAGAAGTGAAAACCAAGCTGTAGTGAGTTTTCTACTGGTCTGTGCAAGGCCATGAATAGAATGCACATTTCACTTGTTTCATATCATGAGAAGTACTATAAAAAAATCTTGTTTTAAATGCATAAGGACCTCAATAATTATTTTTACTTATGATAAAAATATTTGCTGATAGCATTTTCAGAAATTTGGGGTAGCTTTAAGATTTTTCTTGGAAGAATTATTTGGAGACCCCACACTGAACTTTTAAGACTGCCTTCATTTTCAAAGAGGATTTGATAATTGCATTTTCTTTTTTTAACTCAATCAAAGGAAGTGTAATTTTCTCACTTATCTTCAAATAGCTTAAAAGCTTTCCTATTCCTGAAACACTTTAATTTCATTGAGTTTATCCTTCAGTATTAGAAATAATTAGAGCTGGAAATATGCATCCTGGTTGTGTCACATTAAAATAATTTGTTCAAATTCATCCTTTCTACATGCACAATGTCTGAATGTATCTTTAATGATTTAGGAATTGTTAACTCTCATTTTTTATTCTAGACTTTTGATGCTTTCATGACTTTTCATTAATGAGTCATCTCTTGTTTTCAATTCCTTCTTTCATTATTCATGTCCCACGTTGGATCATCTTGCTTACAGCACTGACAGATTTAATCAGCTTATTAAATGTCATGTACCAAAAATAGTTTGAACTTTTTTGTCTAGCAGTTCCAAGTTGGTCCTGAAGCTCTTTCTTGAGAAAGCCAGTCCTTTCAAAGGCCCTTTGAGGAGATGGGGTTGTAGCTCCATGGTACAATACATCAGAGAACCCAGGTTAACCCCCAAGGTACTGCAACATGCTGACAAAATAAAATAAAGTAAAATAAACAAGGCTGAACACAGTATATGATATTTTCAAAAAGCTACTTTTTCATATTCAGGAAGCCTTTTTTGGTCTAGTGTTCATTTTATTCATCTGTCCTCAGAGCACATGACTATTCTCTTTCAAAATCATCTTAGAGTAAAACCTTTAAAAAGGAGCCAGCTAGATAGCTCAGTGGAAAGGCGTGTTTTTCACCAAGCCTGACAAGGAAGATTTGATCCCTGGGACCAACATGGTAGAAGAGAACCAACTCTTGAAAGTTATTCTTTGCATTCTACTCAGGTACTGTGGTGTGCATGCATCATTCTCCCCAAAACGGTCAAGCAAATAAAAAAAAACCACATAAATAAAAATTAAGAAGTTTCAATGAGAGGATAGTTAAAAAAATTATGTGCATGAGTCTTCAAAATTGGCAAAATAACTTTTCAAGTCATCTCAAAAGTTTTAATTTTTTTTTTTTGGTGCCTGCAATCAGTGCTTCCATGAGGCCATCTGTGAGGCAGCACCACCTGGGCTACTTGTCTTGTCTTCTTGGTTGTCTAGTCCTCATGCTCTGCTAAATATTAACTTTCGAAGGTATTACACAATTGTGTATTAATATCTGTATGGACTGTGCACTGAACATAATTCAGTTAAAGAGGATTTCCTGTAAAACAAATTTCATGTATGCCTTTTCAAAGAATGGCATGATACATTCTGAGGAATTTGTAGCCAATGATTTATTGGCCATGCATAGCTGAAGTTCTGGCTGAAGACTTTTTCATGTCTCAGCCGGTCTAAGAGCTGTTCTTATGTGGAGGGATCAGCAAATTATGTTCCCTGTCCTGTTTGGTCTTCTTGATTTCCTTCCTTCGGTCTGCAGCCAAGATCGTCAGGGGGTCTCCCCGGTCAAGCCTGATTTCCAACACTCTGGATTGAATACATAGGCTTTTGTTTCCTGTTGAGACAAGAGCAGTCTCCTCCACGAGGCAAAATATTTACTGTCTTCCATTTTGAAATTAGGATCGTGATATGCTCATCCATTTCAGCAGTCCCTTATAAAATCCAGTGAATCTTAGCAGCTGTGCTACTTGTCTCATTTAATAACTTTGAGATTAACAAATCATTATTTAATCTATGTTGAGGTGATAGCATATTCTTTTTCTGTTTTGTGACCACCTTTTAAAAAATTATTGTTAGATCTGTTTATAATTGTTTGACCTATAGGATTATAAGTTATGTCTATAACAGGTTTCATGTCATAATGTCTAAAATATTGTTGTATTCCAATGGATATACATGGTGAAGAACCATCAGCCCCAATTTGCAGAGGCGTCTCCAAGACAGTCATCATTTCATACAAATTTGTTACTTAGAATTATGCTCTCCAGAATTTAAGGCAAATGTCCCTTGGAACTTTGAATATGAACCTAAGGAATGGTGCATATATTTCAGCTCTCCAAAGTCTGTAAAATGGAGCATGCAAGACATTGTATGACATTGTTCCAAGGGAATAGCAGACAAGATCTTCATTTCTACCTTAGCATATAGACCTTCATCCAGTAATTGAACCTTGACAATACATATACAATGTTGTCTGACAATGTTGACTTATAGCTGAAGCCTTTTTACTCTGCGTCTCAATGGGGTGCCATTTGCAATTTCTTCATTCCTCTATGGATTTTCCTCATCTGGATCTACCTCCTTTGATATTATTGTAAGTTCTAGATTGGATTTCTCTGATGGTTCCATATTTTGATTCAAAGATTCCTCCAACCTCTTTTTTATGGCCTAATTTAGCATCTATATTCTCAGGTTTTTTTTTCTTTTTCCAAGGCTGTCTCTCTGAAACAAGATATGCAAAACTGGAATTGACATTGTATACCATGAGAAACAACTGTATGCTAAGAGAAACAAACTTAAATGGAATCCAGACGCACTGTGTCACTGTATCTTTCTTCATGTTCAACATAGAAAATAATCTTCTTTAATCTCAAAAATTCTCCCTAAGGAGTGTTTTTTTTTTTTCTTCTTAAATTCAGCTTTCCTTCTAGACTTTACCAGTTCAGATGCTTAAGACTTCTCAGTGTCTTTGTCTCCTGTTTCCAGAAAAAGGCTTTTATGCCTCCTTCATTAGATACTGACTTCTCCCCTACTCTGGGAAGTTATTTAGTTACTTAAGTGTTTACTCTTCTGTCCTCAAGATTCAGGCGAGCAAGTGCCCCTTCTCAAAGAGATTTAATTTTCTGCCTTACCTAGGAAAGTCTGGCTTTGATAAGCTTGCTTGTGTTAGAGCACCCCCCCCCTTTATTTAGGTTTTATGCATTTATTTTTTTAATCAAGACCTAAATGAATTTTTTCTCTGGGGTTTGTATCAATTTTTGTTTTCCTGCTGCTGGCTGGAGGCCTTGTTGCCCTGTGGGGATTCTAATCAGGAAGCTGGGAGCTTTAAAAACTGCTGTTGCTCTCTTAATGAAGAGAACTAAGAAATTGCTCTGGAGTTTTACTTTCTATGCATGTTCAGGCACACCTGGTACTCCAAAAGGTTAAAGTTACTTTTATAAAACTGTGTTTCTTTCTCTGTCTTTCTTGTAACTCAGCTATAACACAAATAATGAGACTGTTATATTTGTTTACAGCTCAAGAACTGAGCAGTCATTAGTCTATTCTTAACCCTCTAAACTAATCTGGTTTCCTCCCAGCATACATCTCAGAGATATTTGCACATTGAAATTTTCCTTGCTGCAGATTCTCTCCTGCTATCTCTGAGATCTCTCCTGTGGCTAAAACCCTCCCTCTTCCTCTAACTCTTTCCTTGGCTGGGAAGAAGTCCAGCCATTTTTTTTTTCTCCACTCTACAGTGATTGGCTGTAAGCTGCTTTATTGGCATATGGGGGGAGGGATTGAAGAGCAGTGTTTACACAACATTCAGACAGGTAATTCTCAGAAAAAGCATTGCAGCCATTGGGGGAGGGGCATAATTGGCATTTGAATTACATAGTAACCTTATGCCTACAGTCTCTATTGTATATCTATTACTGCTAATCGTGTTCCTCAGGCAAAGATGGTCACATGCCAATTTAAGTACTGATGTTCAGACCTTTCATGGTGAAATATTTACTAGTCAGCACTGTGATTTAGATGAATTACCCTCCTACATTGCTATGCAAACCTGAACAAAGAGTTTTGGTCATTATTTTTCTGTAACTAATTGGGCTTCTAAAATGTGTCCCCTAGTAATGACTCTGGGAATATGTTGTTGCTTTTGATGGAGAGCATTATAACCTTGAGACTGATATGCTACTCCATGTCTTCTCTGAAGTTTCAAATTCATACTCTGGTGTTTAGAAAAGAAAAAAAAAGAAAAGAAAAGAAAAGAAAAGGAAAGGAAAGGAAAGGAAAGGAAAGGAAAGGAAAGGAAAGGAAAGGAAAGGAAAGGAAAGAAAAGAAAAGAAAAGAAAAAAAGGCATTGTGAGGAATCATGGAGTTAGGTTCATCTGGCTGGCTTGAGAAGCACAGGCCATAGAATTTTCTGTTTAGAGTCTGTTTTTTCTGGGACACTTTGTTCCTTTCTGTTACTAAGACCTGAAGCATCCCCCAAGGTAGTGGAAAATTCAGAACACCTGTGTATCTCTGCATTCCCTGGAAATCAGGAAAGCATATAGAAGCTTATCAGAACAGTTGTTCCTAAACATAACTTTGTGCACATTGTATTGCTTGCAAATGTCATTATATCCTGGTAAGTACAATTGTATTCTTCCTGGAAACTGCCATTATATCTATTTCTAAGAAAGGTTTAAAAAGTCAGATTGCATGAAGTAAACATGTCACATCCTCAGTCTCTCTGTGATTATATTCAAGTAATGCTGGCTTGGTAAGTAAGTGCTGATGTTTGCACCAAGCCAAGGAACATTAGATTCTACTAAGGTTTGCTGGCATGTCCTGACTCTTATGTTGAAACATCAGCCTCCTCTCATTCATTGCCTTTGCCCAAACCAGTCATCCACTCCCACATGCATCATGGTAGTCAGGACCAGACAATTTCTAAAAATTTCATGTACACACATGAACAAATAACCCAGGAATTACACACTAGCCTGTAGGCACCTGAATCTGCATATAAATTCCCATCTTTGCAAAAGCCCCTATATGAATTTTATGAGACTCTTCCATTTTCACAGGTAACCTTCCCCAACCCCCAGGTGTTTTTTTTTTTTTTTTTTTTTTTTTACTGGAGAATGTTTGTTCTTCATATCGGAAATAAACACTTCTACTGATGGCAGACTGGTTCCTTTTTGCCTTCTCATTTTCTACATTGCCTCAAAAATATAAACAGAGTCCATGAAGTTAAATCCCTCTACTCAACCCCTGAAAAGTCTACCCGCCCCCATTCAATCATACCACAAAGATAACAGAGCTTTAAATAGAAAAAATATGTTGGCCTGCACATGTCCAAACTACATCAGCTAATGTTCACTTATATGTACAGCACTTATAATGTTACTCAAATAAGACACTTTAACATCCCCTATTTTCATAGAGGCATGAGTTTTCTTTGGACATACTAACTATCCAAACATGGTTTCTATGATCAAGTTCAAATTATTTCCCTGAGATCATTTTAAATATTATTTCCTTCAAGATTTATTTAATTATTATTTATACAGTAGTCTGCCTGCATATATGCATGCAATCCAGAAGAACCTATAAAATATAAAATAAATAAAGTAAAAATAAACTAAAAAATATTATTTCCACTATCAATATAAATTATTTCTGACTTCCTTTTCTCTAAGAATTTGATCTTTTTCAATGAAGTATGTAACATACATATGTTTCTCCTGTAGAATTTTAGTGACCCTGTCTTCCACAATGCCGTTGTTAAGGTGAGTTCATTGTCTTGCCTCTTCTCCAATGTATTCAGATCATAACAGACTACGAACCACCTGATCAGCCGCTCAAATTTTGCTTCTGAGCTCTGTTGTTTCTAAACAACTAATACAAATCAGGCATCATCTGTAGTTTTCTACAGAAAGAGGCTTATTTTCACATAATGTAACAAAAAATGAGATAAGAAAATAGAAAGAATTTTCACTATCATTCAAAACCATGGAATTTCTTCTGAAGGTCACCAAAAAAAAAAAAAAACAAAAACAAAAAAAAAACAAAAAAAAACTATTAAATTGGTGATCCAAAGACTATGTACACTCATAATGTTCAATTCAAATAGTAAAATCATATTCTGTTATTAGTAGCATTTTATTATATAAAATCTTTTTGTTCAAAATCAAATGAAACCAATTACATGAAATTTAATATTTTGTCATTTTTTTGTGTTAGCAAAGAAGGGCTACACAACATAGATGGACATAGTGCCACATTTTCAACAACACAACATTGTAGGCAAAGGAAGGCAGATATCCCTGAGTTTCTGTGTTATTGGTATACTTATGAGGTTGCCATAATGCCCCTCAACTGAGGAATGGATACAGGAATTGTAGTACATCTACACAATAGAATATTACTCAGCAATAAAAAACAAAGAAATGAAATTTGCAGGTAAATGATGGGAACTGGAAAAGGTCATCCTGAGTGAGCTATCCCAGAAGCAGAAAGACACACACTGTATATACTCACTCATATAGACAATTAATACAGGATAAAACTACTACAATTTGTACACCTAAAGAAACTAATCAAGAGGAAGGACTCTGGCTAAAATGCTAAATCCCCATCTAGAAAGGCAAAGAGGATGGACATCAAAAGAAGGAGAAAAGAGGGAACAAGTCAGGAGCCTGCCACAGAGGGTCTCTGAAATGCTCTGCTCTGCAGACTATCAAAGCAGATGCTGAGACTTATGGTCAAACTTTGGGCAGAGTGCAAGGAATCTTATGAAAGAAGTGGGAAATAGTAGAGGAAGTTACAGGCCGAAAAATATACACAGAGAAGTTCTGTTATAGAAAAAAGTATAACATGAATCTCAAACATGAAATAAAATAATGTTTCTGGAAAAATAGACTTCAATACAATTAAATGAAGATTACAGACTCATAGAATCACATCATATTATGCCTGAATAAGAGATTTAAGATAGTATAGAAATGACTTTAATCATTCCAACCATTCTAAAAATTTACCAACATAGGTATATTTTAATTTTCAACTAAATTATTTTTTAACAAGAAGAAAAAAGTCAGAGAATTTATTTTCCTGCCATCCACTGTTTGATCATAAAAACTTTAACAAAGCTAATAATTTGATATAATTTGCATATAAAATATGCACTGATAGGGGAGGTTCTCCTCTCCTTTCTGATCTTAGTCTATCAGTTCTCATCAAAAGTGGCTGCATTGTCCTCTACTGTGGCCTGGTAAGGCTGCTCCCCCCTCAGGGGGAGGTGATCAAAGAGCAGGCCAATCAGATTATGAGTGGACTTGGGGAGTGGCATGCATGCAGAAAGGGGAGGGAGGGTGGGATCAGGAGGGGAGGAGGGAGGGGCTTATGGGGGATACAAAATGAATAAAGTGTAATTAATAAAAAATAAAAAAAAATATCTGCACTGAAATACCTGAAGAAAAGCAGAGCACTTTATGGGCATAGCTTTTATTAACATGATATCCCTGAGCGGCAGACTAGATATAAACATGATTCCGCTTTGAGGGAAGAGACACAAAAGCAGTTTAACATATACAAGACATTTGGAACGATCTGTCTGCTAATATCCTAAAGCTTTTCCACAGTGCTATACATAGACAGATTAATACGAAAGATAATAATCCCATTTTCCTTGACATCATAACTCACTTCCAAAGTTATCTCAGATCCTGAGGCCCTGGGTCAGACAGGGGTTTCTTGTACCTTCTTGTTTCTTAAGCAGCATAACTGAGATACCATTTTCCCTTAATTGCTGTTAGTTCTTTGTTTAGAATTCCTTAATAGCAGAACCCTAATTAATTATTCATCCTAATAAATTTTAGACTAGTAGTCTATATCCTCACTACTATCTCAGATCTTAATCTAGCCATGGATATCTTAATAAATGTGAGAATTAGTTATTCTTCAACTAAATTATAAATGACTATTCCTTCTTGAATAATATTTGTGCCTGATGACAAGACAAGAGTTCTTATCTGGGCTTACAAAAATAACGTAGCATTTGGGGGCAAAGATCAAGCCAAGGAGCACTATGCTGGAAGCCAAAATAGAGAAGACCTCCATAGTCACCATGACCTTCCCCTTTGTGCTATGGTAGACAGGGAGGAAGGTGGTCCAGACACAGAAGAATACCTGCATGCTGAATGACAGGAACTTGGCCTCACTGAATGTGTCAGTCAAATTCCTGGATGAGAAGGCCATTGTGTAGGTCCCAAGTGCTAAGAAACAGAGGTATCCTAGGACACAGTGGAAGACAACATCTGAACCCTTGTTGCAAATATGATATAACCATGTTCTGCATGAGCATCTTGATCAATCAAAGGTGGAGAGGTAACCATCCAGATTCCACAGAGTACTGTTTGGATTAGTGTGCAAATGGGAATGATGAAATTAGGGGCCCTTGATACCATTAACCACCTCACTATTCTAGCTGGAAGAGTGACCTTGAATGCAATAACCACTGTAATAGCTTTGGCCAAGACTGTAGAGAGAGCCACCATGAACAAAATCCCAAATGCTGTCTGCTGTAAGATGCAGGAGGTGGTATCGGGCTGGCCAATGAAGAGCAAAAAACTGAGGAAACAAGTGATGAGTGTCAGTAACAGGGTGTAGCTGAGAGCCTTATTATTGGCCTTAACAATGTGTATCTGTACTTCACAAAAACTACAAAAACCATAGCTGTGATTACAGAGAAGCACAATGCTTGTGTGGTGAGAACCATCCCCAAAGGGTCTTCACGAGCCAAAAAGGTCACAGATTTTGGGAGGCAGTCATCCTTCTCTAAGTTTGCATAGTGACTTTCTGGACACTTCACACACTGATCCATATCTGTTCAGAAATGAAGATAACAGTTAGTCAATCCTCAGGTGTTCCTTACTCTCTAAGAAGGCATTCAGCCACCGTTAATTCAATCATTTCACAAATTACCTTGCTTTATTTCTTTATAAACAAATATTTAAGTACTCTGTGAGTCATTTCAACTCAGAACTATGCTCTTCACTATGGGGACAAAAATCAAAAAACCCAATAATTTTGCCAATGACATGCATGCTTTCCCTGAGTTTGTGACCCTGTTGCATCTTTCTTATAAGACATAAATTTACAGAATAAAGTGATATAATCCTAATTTGTCCTTGACAACACCTTTTAAAATGACTAATTTTTAATATATATTAATTACAGTATGAACAAAAGTTTTTGAAATTCATTTTTATATGGCATTCTCATATTTGGAACCCATATTTATTTATTTTCATAAAATCCCTTGGGTACTCCAATTTGGTTCATACTTTGAATAATTTTGAAATAATAAATACCTTTACATTTTTGAAGCCTAAATTTCACTAGTACTGTGTTGTTATATTTTGCTGTGGCATTATGTTTAGTATACATTTTTAGTATACTGGTCATTCAAAAAAGATCTCAATACTTTGCTCCTAAACCTTTTTGACTTTTTCTTGATTTAAATCCATATGCTCCTTGGTTTATTATCCCATATTTCCATTACATTAAACCTTTGTGTATTTCTGAAAACTATCACCTCATTGATGGATTTTCTCTGCTTTTAATTTTGTGCTAAACATTTTTGTTTATTTCAGGAGAATCAAGTGTATCTAATGGTATCTTTGTTTTTATTTCTTTAGTGATCAGGAAACTCTAAACAATTTTTCTCAAGATATATTCTCAAGCTACTCATGCAACCACAACTTATTTTTTTTAAATTTTAAGTGTTTTGTTGTTGTTATTCTATTATACGATGTATGCTTGAGGTGTAGAAATCCATTTCTTACTTAAGGTACACTAGATATGTTTTACTAACTAATTAATGTAAAGAAAACACTTCTCCATAAAGTATGGGTTTTATTCAGCCTACACTTTTGAATCAATGGTATTTTTAACTAATCATGTATTATTACTCTATTTTTACTTACACATGATTTGAAAGTATAGTGTAAAATTTTTTTTATGCCTGATATAAATGTCTTACTCTGGGGATATTGAGTATGTTTGCTAAGGTACAGACAAAGGATATCTGTAAAGAGAGTATCAAATACCAGGTATTATGAACCTACAGGAAATTTCATGTTGGGAGCGAGGCCATACCACACAAGGAAGAGCTCCATGCTACCATTTAGCTTAATCTACTTATTGTCAAACAGCCTTCTAAATGTTTGTGTTTATGCATATATACAAGTAAAACATTATCTTCCCTAATGGAAGAATTTTTTCACTGTGATCAGTAATAAAGACCAATAAATATGACTGTGGATGATCCTGAAAATTAAGAGAGCATCAAATCCCATCAGTACACAAGAATTTCTAAACCATCCATATGACAGTCAAGGAATATAATAGAAATGAAAGCAAAATAGTTATAAGATGAGTACTTCTGATTGCCTGCTTCCAGGCAACACATACATTGCTATAAGGAACACTCAACAATTAAGGATAAGTTCACTGGATGGTTCTGCATAAGTATGCACTGACCAAGAATGAGGAAATGTTCTAACCTATCCTTTCCAAACTATCTCCTGCCAAGATTCAAAGAACAAAGAGGTTACTTATTTCACTTGTGTAACAACTGATGACTACATCATACTCCAAAGCACAGTCTGAATCCAAGAGTCATGAAGATGGCCATGGTTGAACCAGATAAGTTGCACATGAAAATGAAAAAAAATCATGAAACTAGTGAAGGGGCAATTAAGGACAACATGAGTTGTCAAGTGTTGGTAGGGTGAGTGTCCCTGGGATATAGTGAATGTGGGAAATTGTAAAAGAGTGACAAAAAATAAACTAGAACATGCTGGCCTGAAAACCAGCAGATCGTCTGCAGACCATCTCCTCTCCCTGTTCCCACAAACCCTATCACCCAAATCATCCTTAGTGCTGCAACAGAACACAGCTGCAGTTTGCTTTTTTCCTGCCCACAAATTCTGTGGGCTCCAAAGATAATCCCTTTTGACAGGAACTCCACAAAGACACCATCAGAGCCGAAAAACCTGGGCCCAAATGGGCTTGCAGAGACTGATACTCCAACCAAGGATCATGCATGGCAATAACCTAAAACACCTGCTCAGATGAAGAGAACAAATTAAGGTGTTCAAGACCTAAAACTGGAAATAAAATCAATAATGAAAACACAAACTTTTGTATTTCTGGAAATTAAATATTAAGAAATTAGAAAGAACCTAAAGAATTAATCTTCACCAACAGAGTAAAAGATATGGAAGAAAGAATATAGTATTGGAGATATGTTAGTCAAAGAAAATGTTAAAGCCAACAAGTCCTGAAACAAAAACAATAAAAAGAACAAACAAACAACAACAATAACAACAACAACAAAAACAACACAGGAAATCTAGGAAAGTTTGAAAAGACTAAACATAGGATTATAGGTACAGAGAAAGTAGACAAAACTTATCACAAAAAAAACCATAATACATTTCAACAAATTATAGAAGAAAATTTTCAGTAGCTAAAGGAGGAGAAGGTATATGAAGCACACAGAACAAAAAATATGAGGACTAGAAAAGAAAGAGCCCTTATTGCATAATGATGAAATCATTAAACACATATAATAAAGAAAAGATATTAAAGCTGCAAGGGGGAAATATGTGGTAACATTTAAAGGCAGACATATTAAATTTTCACTTGACATCTCAATAAGACTGTAATTCTAGAAGGACCTGGACAGATGTACTATAGTCTGGAAGAGATCAGAGATGCCAGCACTGACTATTATACCCACAACCTTTTTAATCAATATAGAACAAAGAGTAAAATATTCATAACAAGACCAAATTGAAACAGTATCTACCCGCGAATATAGATATGTGCAAGTAGAATAAACTCCAATCTAAGCAGTTTAAGCACATTGACAAAAACAAAGGAAATAAAAAAATACCAAAAAACAATATTGGGAAAACACACACAGGCACATACACTACCACCACCACCATCACTAGCACCACCATCAGCAGCAACAACAATAAAATAAAAGGAATTAATATTGGTAATAGATATTTCTCAATAGCAATAGTCCTAATTTCCCAATTAAAAAGATTCCGACTAACAGAGTGGATGTGAAAAGAGAATTTCTCATTCTTTTGGATAAAAAAAAAAATCAACAAAAGCATAGAGATTACATCAGGGTAAAGAGTTTGAATACATATTCCAAGCAAATGAACTTAAGAAGCAAGCTGGAGCACACATTTTCATACATGAGAAAGTAGACTTCATCCCAAACATAAAGAAATGGCACAGGAAAGGATACAGCCTACTCATCAAAGACAAAAATGAAATTTCAGTTTTTAACATCTATGCCCCAAACAAAGGAGTATACAAATTGAAAAACAAAACAAAAACAAAGAAACAAAAAACATTTCTAGTGCTAAAATCACATGTTGATACCTACACAAGTCCAAGTGGATCAAAGACCTTGAAATAAAACAAGAAAAATTTAGATACTCGTAATCTGTTTGAAGACAAATTTAGGGAAAGTCTGGAACTCACTCACATAGGAGACAACTTCCTGAACAGACCAACAACATCACAGGTTTTAAGATCAACAATTGATCAATGGGACCCCATGAAACTGAAAAGCTTCTGTAAGGCAAATGACATTTTGTTACTAGAACAAAATGGCAGTCTGCAGACAGGGAAAAGAGCTTACCAATACAGACAAAGGGCTAATATCCATAATATACAAAGAACATTAAACACAAACAAATCAAATAAACCAGTTAAAAATTGGGTACAGTGCTAAACCAAGAATTCACAATAGAAGAATTTTGGATGGCTGAGAAGCACTTAAAGAAAGGCTGGACAGCCTTAGTCATCACAGAAATGAAAATTAATAGGACTCTCAGACTCCATCTTACACCTGTTACAAATGCCTAAGATAAAAAACTCAAGGGACAGCACATTCTGGCCAGGGTGTGGAGAAAGGGGAACACTTCTTCATTGCTGGTAGGAGTGCTTCCCTGTACAACCTCTCTGGAAATCAATCTGGTGCTTCCTCAAAAAATTTGCATAGTTATACCTCAACACCCAGCTATACAACTCTTGGCCATATACCCACAAAAACGTCCACCACCATAAAAACATTTGCTCAACCATGTTTGTAGCAGCTTTATTCCTAATAGACAAGAGCTGGCAAAACCTAGATGTCCTTCAACTGCAGAATGGTTAAAGAAAATAGTACATTTACACAATGGAATACTACACAGCTATTAAAGACAAAGAAACCATGCAATTTGCAGCCAAATGGATGGAACTAGAAAATATCATCCTGAGTGAGGTAACCCAACCCCCCCCCCCAAAAAAAAAAAAACACTTTTGGGCAGTACTCACTTATAATAAGGTATTAGACATATACTACAGGATAACCATGTTACAATCCACAGACCCAAAGAAGCTAAGTAGCAAAGGAGGGTGTTAATAGGTAAGAGCTCAAGGGAGGGTGTGGGAATGTCACTCAGAGGGGAAATAGAATAGACATTGGAAGTGGATGAAGAAAAGGAACTTGATAGGAGATCAATCGGGGAGGGAAATGAGGGTTGGAATCAGATGTGGGAAGAATGGTGGTGGGAGACGAGAGGGCTGGGAGAGAGAAGGGAAATGAGGTGATGGGCATCTCTTTGACAAGCTGAAGGCCTACAACAGGGTAGGCTCCTTGAAGGACATGAGTAAGACTGTAGCTGAGACTCCTCACAGAAGGAAGGGTTCATGGAGACTGAAGTTACCACCTTCGATCCACGCAGGACTGCTAGTGAAGGGAGGGGAACAAGAACCCATCCACAAAATCTTTGATCCAAAAATTACCCTGCCCACAAGAAGTGCAGGGATAAAGAGGGAGCAGAGATGAGGGATTGTTCAACCAATGATTGGCCCAACCTGAGACGCACCCCGTGTTAGAGAGGCAGCCTCTGCAACTGTTAATGATATTCTGGTATGCTTGAAGCAGGGACATAACTGACTGTCTCCTGGGACGCTCCGTCTAGGAGTAGAGCCTGGGACTTGCACCCAAGCATGGGGAGTAGAAACTGGTAGTCTTGTGGAAATGTGGAGTGAAAGACTAAAAGACATCGAGGTGACAAGAAGTCCCTCAGTGGATGAGGACATTCTCAGTCCTCATGCAACTTAATATGCTGGAAAAGGCGGCACTGCTTTTATGCTGGAATGGGAGAGAGAAGGGGCAGAATAGAGAAGAGGGGAGACTGGGAGAAGAGGTGGGAAGGGGCTGCACTTGGGATAACCAAAACAAATGGTAACAAATCAGAACAAAGAGAATCCCCTTCAACTTATAAGACTACCACTGATTAAATCTGGATATCAACAACAACAGATAAAAGAGAAATCTTACAGTTTCATGGAAAATGAACAACTATCACAAATATATACTGAATAAAAATTAGGTGCAGAAATATAAAGACATCAACTAAAGATTTCTAGAATTCAATGACAATGAACACACAGCACGCTAAATTTTAGGACACAATGAAAACAGTAAAAAGGAAATGTTCACAGTTCTTGGAGCCTACATAAAAAACTTGACGAAATCTTATAGAAAGAACAAAACATGAGAGCTGTAGAACAGAAAGTAATCATATCAAAGAGGAGTAGATGGCAAGAAATAATAAAGTCACAACAATAAAATAGAAATAAAGAGAACATACAGATAACCAATGATACAATGAGTTGATTCTTTGAGAAAATCAGTAAGATTTACAAATGATTATCCAAATTGATTAAAAGGTGGAGAAAGAATATCCAAATTAAGAAGATCAGAAAAGAAAAGGGAGACCTAACAGGAGAACCTGAGGAAATTTAGGGAAACATAAAGACATACTTTATAACAACTCTGTACTCCAACAAATTAAAAAAAAAATTCTAAATGTAATGGATAATTTTGCCATCAGATACTACTTACCAAAGTTAAATCAAGTTGATCTAACTGATTTAAGTACACAAGTAACCCATAGAAAATAGAAGCATCCGTTAAAATCTCTGAAATTATAATAGCCTAAGGCAAGATGATTTTAGTGCAGAATTCTCCTAGATTTTCAAAGAAGATTTAATAACAACACTGCTCTGATTTTTTTCCACCAGAAGAAACAGAATAAGTAATTCCCCATATTTTTGAGAGATAATAGTTACCCTGATACTCAACCCATATAAATACTCAACAATAAAAAATTACAGACCGATAGATCAAAACTACTCAATCAAAAAATGCTAAATGAATCCAACAACCCATCAAAAATGTCATCCACCACAATCAATTAGGCTTCATCCCAGATATGAAGAGATGTTTTATTATTAAAAATATGTACATGCAACCAACCATCTAAACCAACTTAAATAAAATGAATGATCCTCTCATTAATTCCAGATAATGCCTTTGAAAAAAATGTAACACAGCTTCATGATAAAAGTCCTGAGTATATAGAGACACAGAGGGATACTTAAACATAGTAAAGGGAATTTATGGCAAGCCTATAATCAACATCAAGCTAAATGGAGAGAATCTCAAAGTAATTTCATTGATTTCAGGAACAAGGCAAGTTTGTCTACTCTCTCCTTACCAGTTCATAATTGTACTTGAAATTTTAGCTAGAGCAATAAGACAACTGAAAGAGATCAAGGAAATAAAAACTGGAAAAAAGAAGTCAAAGTGTTGTTATTTATAAATATTATGATGATATACATAAACGACCCTAAAATTGTATTCAGTGACTCTAACACTGGTAAACTTCTTCAACAAAGTGGCTGGATACAAGATAGGCTCAAAAAATTACTGGCTCTCTATGTACAAATGGCAAATGGGAAAAGAATCAGGGTAACATCACCTTTCACAATAGGCTCATATAATATTAACCATCTTGGTGTAACAAGCAAGTGAAACACTTGTGTGATTAAAAAAAAAAAACTTCAAGTTTTAGAAGACAGAAAATGAAGAAGATATAATAAGGTTGAAAATTCTTAAATGTCGTGAATCAATAAGATTAACATAGTAAAAATATCCATCCAACCAAAAGCAATCTACAGATTCGATGCTCTCTCCTTAAAAATTCCAACACAATTCTTTTTTTTATACTTTTTTTTATTAATTACACATTATTCATTTTGTATCCCCCCATAAGCCCCTCCCTCCTCCCCTGCCGATCCCACCTTCCCTCCCCTTTCTGCATGCATGCCACTCCCCAAGTCCACTGATAGGGGAGGTTCTCCTCTTGTTTCTGATCTTAGTCTATCAGTTCTCATCAAAAGTGGCTGCATTGTCCTCTACTGTGGCCTGGTAAGGCTGCTCCCCCCTCAGGGGGAAGTGATCAACGAGCAGGCCAATCAGATTATGTCAGAGGCAGTCCCTCTTCCCATTACTATGTAACCCACTTGGACACTGAACTGCCATGGGCTACACTTGTGCAGGGGTTCCAGGTCATCTCCACGAATAGTCCTTGGTTGGAGTATGAGTCTCTGGGAAGTTCCCTGTGTTCAAATTATCTTGTTCTGTTGCTCTCCTTGTGGAGTTCCCGTTCCCTCCAGCTCTTACTATTTCCCACTTCTTACATAAAATTCCATTCACTCTGCCCATCAGTTGGCCATCAGGCTCAGCATCTGCTTTGACAGTCTATACTGCAGAAGCTTTCAGAGGCCCTCTGTGGCAGTTTTCAAGGTTGTTTCCTGTTTTATTCTGGCTTTCAGAGGCCCCCTGTAGCGGGTTCCGAGGTTGTTTCCTATTTTCGTTTTCTTCTGATGTCCATCCTCTTTGCCTTTCAGGATGGGGATTCCAACACAATTCTTTACAGAACTAGAAAAAGACAATTCTCAATTTCATATAGAAAAATAGTAAATGTAGGATACCCCCAAAATCTTGAACACTAACATAACTGATGGAGGTATTAATATCCCAGATTGCAAGTTCTACTACAGAGTAATAAAAATGCAGGTTATTGGCAGAAAACAGACCTGTTGAAAAATGGTATTGAGTAAAGAATTCATGTATAAATCTAAACATATATAGACACCTACCTTTTAAATAAAAGATCTAAAAATAACTCCTGAAAAAAGACAGCATGTTTATCAAATGATGATGTTGAATCTGGATTTCTGCATGGACATGAGTACACATACCTCCATATTCCTCAAGAAATCTGACATAAAAAACAAAAAACAAAAAACAAATTATTGAACTGTAAAAATGGGTGTACAGATCTAAACAGAGAATGTTTAATAGAGGATTTCCAAATGGCTGATAAAAAATTGAAAAAATTCAGCATATTTATTCATCAAAGAAATCTAATGCAATTCAAAACCACTTTGAGATTCCAACTTACACTTTTCAGAATGCCTTAGATCAATAACACTAATGTCGCCATATGTTGGCAAGAAGGTGGAGCAAGGAGAACAGTTCTCTAATGTTAGTAGAAGTGCAGATTTGTACATCTAGTATGGAAATCAATGTTAGCTTCTCAGAAACATGGGAATTGAGCTATCACAGGATCTAGTTGTACAACTCTTGGGCATATAGCCCTAAAATACCCAATCCTGTCAAAAGAATGCTTACTTAACTGTGTTCATTATAATTTTATTCCTAATAGCCAGAAACTGGAAATAAGCTAGATGCTGTTCCACATAAGAAAATATAAAGAAATATTGTACATTTATGCATTGGAGTATTGCTCAGGTGTTAAAAATGTCATCATGGAATTTATAGGCAGACGAATGTCATAAATGTTATTCAGATGAATGTTATGAAATGTGGACAAAAACTCCATCACAAACCTTTTGACTTGACTGTAAAATATACTAAGATGACAGTGCCACAGAACTCATGGAAGTCGTCAACCACAATCTGATCTGACTTCCGACTCTCTCTATAAGAAAGGGCCTATGCTCTGACATAAACTGATTGTCCTGCTCTTTGATTACCTCCCCCTGAGGAGGAAGCAGCCTTACCAGGCAACAGAAGATGACAATGCAGCCACTCCTGATGAACTTTGATAGACTAAGATAAGAAGGAAGGAGAGGAGGATTTTCCCTATCAGTGGACTTGGGGTAGGGCATGCATGAAGAAGGGGGAGGGAAGGTGGAATTAGGAGGGGAGGAGGGTGAGGTCTATGGGGGAATACAAAGTGAATAAAGTGTAACTAATAAAAGTTGAAAAAATAAAAAATGAATAAAAAATAAAAAGAAAGGGCCTATGACTAACAATTCTTGGGTAACCAAAAGCTAGATGTAAGGTATCCCAGAGACCTTGGTTAAAAACCAAATAAAACTTGTTTTAAAAAATTAATACAATGATTCCTAAGGCTATTTTGCCATATCCATAGATCAGTGCCTTATCAAATCACTACCAGAAGGCTTCCTCTGTCAGCAGATTGGAATACATACAGAGACCCACTGAGGAGACCAAGGTGTCGAGAGTCAGAGGACATCTAGGGTACCAGGAGATCAAAGACCTCTGAATCACATAATTTAGGTATATATGAGCTCACAGAGATTGAAGCAGTACGCACAGGGCCTACATGCTGCTACACCATGGCCCTTGAATATACATAACTCTTTCTGTATATTCTCACACTCACACACACATATATAATACATATATTTAATGCATATATTAGCTATTAGCTTAGTAATATTATGAGACTCCTATGAGAATGAGGGTGTCTCTGACTCTTTTAGGTCCTCTTGGAATAATGTTTGTCCTGTTTGATTGCTGTGATTTGTTTTTAATAAAAGAACGACATGATTTGTTTTTAATAAAAGATTAAAATAAAATAAAAATAAAAATAAGAAATAAATTTGACAGAAATTGAAGGATTTATGTAAAGACTTGGTGGAAGAAAAACAAAGGTGAGGTTATCAAATTATAGTATACTTTCAAAATTAAAAATAATAAAAAAGAAAAAATAAACTAAACACATTAGTTTTGCAGAGGCAAAAGCCCCAAGATGAACACTGAATTTTACAGAGGCATATCCAGATGTGATGTTCCCATTTACTTGAAAGAAATTCTATGGAACTAAAATCACAGGTTTACATTAATGGTGATAATAAGTGACTTCAATGCAGCACTTTTAAAAAAGGGTCATACGGACAAAACCCCACATAACATGGTCATCTAACTAAGACCATCACAATGACAATACCAACTGAAATTCTAACAGGTATGTGGGAAGTAGAATCTTTAGCTGTAAATATAGTTTTAATACTATAGAAGAGAAAATCCTTCTTTTAAATGTGTTGTTATTTAGATATGTTTTCCAAAGTGATAAATACTTTCTATAAAAATTGTCACTGTCTAAATACACAGTCAGATTAATGATTTATATGTTACTTACTCTTGGTTTATCTTTTTCTGCTTCTATTCAATATCCTACCTAAATTCTTTTTGGTTTTCTGGTTTAATTTATACACTACCAGTTGTATTTTCCCTGAATTCATTATAAAACAAAAAATTTTCACATTTGAACATTCTGTCCAGGAACTATTGATATTTCCATTTCATTGGGTTTAGTTGCCACCAATTCAAGTACATGCAGCCAGCCGTAGTTTATCATTTAACTAATATTCAACAATGCAGCTACATGACATAATTGAAATTTTGGCTAGTTATCATGAGACATGATTCCACCTTAATTATTGTATTATGTGGCAAACCATCTGTTAATATCATTTATTAGTTGTAGGCATGTTGGTTCCAATGAGTTAATGATTATTGTCATATTCTTTGAGGCTTGTAAATCTTCCCCAGTATAGCTGAGATTTATTATAGAAATTTCATGTGTGTCTGATCAGTATGACAGCAGTGACTGTGCAGTGACCCACAGAACAAACCCTGGAACCCTGGGACTCCTGTTTCCCAGGAGAGAGGAAGCCTCACAGTAAGGGAAACAAGTGGGCCCAGCCTCAGATCACCCATCTAACCCATACATAGGTTCCTGCTTCCCTCAGGCCCGGCATCAAGTGCCTGGACACACACCTGTATTCTGTGCTCACTGGCCCAGACTAAACTGTGAACTTTAAAATACCTGAGACTGGATCTCTTAGTGGACAGGAGACTCAACAATGAGGTAAACAAGGGGGTCCAACCTCAGGTCACCCAACTAATCCCTTCAAAAGTTCCTGGGTTCCTGTTATCTCTCCATCTCCAGCATCTAGCCAGCATTCTGCACTCACTGCCTAGTGAATGAATACATTCTGGATACCAAGGCATGCAGCTCCAGCCTCAGGACTACTGACACCCTGGAACCATGGTAACTCAGGATAGCACAGGATGGCTGTGTTGAGACACAATGTGCTGATCTTCCTTAATCTATGCATTCCGCCTCATCTCTAGTAGACTGGGCAAGCAGGCATGAGGATTGGAGGTTGCAAAGGCAGCAGGAGCAAGCAAGAAAAGAAAGAGAGAAGAGAGGCTTTTTCTAAAGGATTGCCTTTTTAAGGAGAAAAAATGGGGTCCATGCTGGGGTGACTTGGTAAATTGTGGTTGGACATAGTTGCCAAATAATAATTTTTGATTGGTGGGCCTTAGACTTTTGTCTCAGGAATGAGTCAATGGACAAATAAGGGAATAAACTTTGGAACTAGCTTTCAGAATGTAACAGATTTTTAGTAGTTGAGATGAGAGGGGTAAAAGAGCAAAAACCTGCAGTGTTTGCTGTGCTCTGGCTCATGTTTGCTGTGCTCACACTTGCAAAAGCCCTTTCATTCCTGTCTTCTTGTTTTATTATTGGGCTGTTGGGTGTTGGGTAGGTGAGCATTGCCTTCTCTGGGTGTTTCTTGCTGACATGGTTAGGGAACCAAGGAAACTGGAATGTTGATCAAGGGAAGGGCAGTCTGTGTCACTCAATGTACAGACTCTGTGGGACTACCTGAAGTTAGGAAAGTATAGTTTGTGAGGTCAGATCAGGATGTAGATTAAAAAGAAACAGCTGGAGCAAGGGCTGAAGTTGTTGGAGCAGTCTGAAGTTGTTTTAAAATCTGCTTGTTACAGATTGACCAGGGACAAAGGCAACATTAAGGAGTTTAGGAAAAGGGTTATCTTGGACATACATTTCAGCCTTTTAGCCTCATGGTCTCAGTAGCTGGAAACGGGAGTCCCATGACCACGGAGCAGGAGAGACACCACCATCAGGATAAACAGGAGGTGAAGAAACTGGCTGTTGGTGGATAGGAGTACTTATCCGGAATCAGAGTTAACCTGAGTTCCTGAATTTTATAAAAATCCTTGAGTTTATCAACAGAGATAAAAGATTTAAATGTTAACATTGTCATTGTTTGCTATTGGTATTGAATTTTAAATTGTAGAATGGGCCTTAGGTTTATGTTTTTGATTCATGATAAAAGTTTGGGGACCCAAGCAACAGGGCAAAGAGAAGGGACGAAATCTAAATCAAGTTTTTTTTTCCTGTTTTTTTTCCCCACATTTATTTATTTACTTAATCACTTTATAGCCTTATCTGAGCCCCGTCCCTCCTCTCCTCCCAGTCTCACCCTCACATCCCTTCCCCACAGTTTTCC